>NC_056743.1:1759155332-1759335332 GCF_019279795.1 Protopterus annectens
GACGAGCCATCCTACCCATTTGACCACTAACGATGTTATTAAACACATAAATTAAACTGCAGGAGGGTCACTTACTCCATGGATCTTAACCTAGCCTCTGATATGAACAAGTCATATTGGAGAGATAGATACATCTCCTAGAGACTGCCACTTCTCTGGAACAAGCTACCAATTCATGTGAAACAGAGCCCCTCCCTGACCCTCTTCAAACGCAACCTAGGTCAATGGATGGGTGACAGCAAATTCACTCCTGTGGTGGTGTTCATGCCCATCTTGGGCAGAGTAAGTTGGTTTTAACTAGTGTAGACCCTTATCTCTGTGAAATTCACTCACCTAACCACTGACAATTGGGACAACTCAGGATAGATATGGCTAGGCTTGTAAGGGCTCTAGGGACATTAGCCTAGTAACCTCCAATGAAACTATGAACCGATGAGCCTATGTCCCAAAAGAAGAGTATGACTATATTGTGACCCATCATGCAATGAGCCAGCTCTTCACTTTCTAGAATGCTTAACAGCATTTTTGATATTATCCCACAGTAAAAGGCACAAGTCCTATAGTCAATCACTTCTTCTGTAATTTCTGGAGTACCTTATGTGATGCTGTTCAATTATGTGTTGGATACAGGGGATGGCCACAGCTATCATACACATACAGACCAAATTGAAGAGCTCTGGCCCTAGTCACTTATAAATGTTATCCTTTGTGAAGATGCCCTTGCTAAATTAGATCTGTAGCTGCTTAGAGATGACTAGAATATTTATAACACATTTTCAGCATTCTCTGGTCATTGCATCTCTAAGATGGAAGAACTCCATGCTGTTGTTGATTCACTGGATGCTTCACAGCCTCAGCACCTCACAAAGAGGCTGGATAAACACATGTAGATGGCTTCACAAGTGTTACAGAATACAAGTGTGACATCCCTCCTCTGGGGTCAGTAATTAAGGAGTGTTAATCATCACCACTGACGCTGGTGGGGGATGTGCACTTTGGTAGAAATAGACACACACAGTATTTTCAGATGCAGCTCTCTGCACCAAGCACAATTTCCCTTAAGAGCATACAGGGAATACACACCAGTCCTGGGCTGTCCTCTCTCTCCAGGCCCCAAATAAGAATCCACACTTATAACTTAAGAGCTCTATATCCCTGCTCCAAGTACCTGACACACACACACATACACACACACACACACACACACACACACACACACACACACACACACACACTGTTTGAGATTTGATTTTCACACACACACACACACACACACACACACACACACACACACACACACACACACACACACACACACACACACACGCACACACACACACACACACACACACACACACACACACACACACACACACACACACACACACACACACACACACACACACACACACACCTGGGAAGGGTTGTCAGAGATTACCCTCTCTACCACCTCTGCCCAGGCTATAAGGTAGTTCCACTGCAACCAGCCAGCTACTCTAAGGCTCTTAACAGGATATACAAATATACTGATTGAAATTAATACTAATACCAACGGTAATGTTTACCAAACAGCAAGACTTTCAGGAGTGTGATGCCACAGAGTCACTAAATAAATATAAGTACTCTCAAATGTTAAATATTTTCTAAAAAGAAGAGCAACAATGAAAAGTTTAAATATATTTAGTAATAAATAATAAAAGAGCATGAAAATATTGAATATCTATTTACAATAAACACCAGAGTTTCAGACATAGGAAATATTAATAATAACACAGATGGAAAGATTCACACATATACAGAAAAACAATACTTAACTAATGTCACTATATTTTCCTGACTAATCTAAACAATTACTGTTTCCTACTTTCTTAATAGAACAAGGCAAGGTGATGTGGGTGAGTGGTCTTTCTTGTCAGGTTTCACAAACAGATTACCCTGAGACTTCTAACTCATCTAGTATTAAAGCATCATTTCAGTGCTGGATTACAGAATTACATCTCATTTTGTCACCTGACTCTGTGGTTCCCACACTACCACCTTTAGTAGAAACTGAACCAGGATCTTGCACATATGTGTCACAATACACACATAGAACTTTTTAAAGATGTGTTACAGCATCTGGAAGCTATAAAACCATTTCAACACTTCCATCCTTCCAGGGTAGCAAATAGTTCATCACTAAGGACAATACAGCAGGATTCCTAGTTCTTGTTTTTACAGATTATCATCTTTGGCTGTATTCAGACCTGTGAGATGCACTCTTTATAGCTTATACCAAGTAATTTAATTTCAAACTATTTTTCTTAAGGTAAGCTGAGCTGGGTTTAACACCTTCCTTTCCAGCATCCTTGTTAACATATATACATGTCCTCAGTTACAATAGTACAGTCTGATATAAATGTATATTTCTTTTCTGTCCAGTAGGACCCACTGTGGATACATTTTTAACACAAGCATCTGTACAAATAAGATTGATATTCAAATGACATAAAATTATTTACAAATCTTCAGCTAGCTAAGCTGGCATATGTTACACATGCACTGTCCTACTCTTTCTGGGATAGCTGACACTACCTCACATCATCGCAACAAATATAATTAAAGCTATTAATATGGATAGTAAAGAAGCTCCAGAGGTAATGTCTGCCAATATTACCATTTTTGGCAATAACTATTCATTTGCATGAGGAACAGCTACAAGACTACATGGCCACAGGGCTTGGATGGCAGCCTGAAAGTAGCACAAACTTTCTGTTCTGCAGTAATTTATTTTCTCTGACAGGAATTATTTACTAAATTCACTAACAATCACTCCAAAGTGAGTAATATACAACCTAGAGTCTTCAAGATTTCTACTGGTGATTTTTTTCGACATATAATTTTTATATTTTCCTGGCAAAATTTTTAAGAAGAAATAGAAGAGAACTTCAACTGGGAAAAGATGAGCCTTCTAAAATCTACATAGCAGGAAAACTCCATGAAAAGGATTTACATTCAATTCTCACAAACATTCATGATACAAAGGTAAAAATAGACAAACTAGACCTTAAAGAGGATAAAATTAAAGAAGATACAACCAAACAGATTGAGCTATTAAGTGATATTTTATAACAACAGAAAATCCAAATAACAGCATTAGAAGAGTCAGTATCTGATACTGACTGTAGATTAATAGAGGGAGAGAAAAATATTGAATTACTTCTACAACAAAACAATATTCTCATTATAACAGTTGATGACTTAGAGAATTGGTCCAGAAGGAACAATATCAAAATTTATGGTGTACCAGAAGGATTGGAAGGAGAGAACATGGTCAATTTTTTAGCTACCTGGCTTCCTACAACATTGAATATACAAGAAGCTCTTTCCTTCGATATTGAAAGAGCCCATAGATCCCTTTCTGCAGTCCCTTCTAACAGCAAAAACCTTCACCTGAGATCCATCATCATGAAATTTATGTCCAGCCAAGACAAAGTTCTCATTTTAAAATCTGCCTGGGCTCTCTCCCCTCTCAAAATAGGTGATCAGGTAATTAGATATGATAACGGCTATTCGTTTGTCATCCTTTCAAAAAGAAAGACTTTAATTCCCTTATTAAAGTACTAAACTCCTGTTATCAAAGAAAAGTTGATATATCCTGCTAAAATAAGGCTCTGTTTAGCAGATGGAAAAAGACCTTTGAAACTTTAGAAGCCAACACCTTCATACAGAAGAAAAATTTAATAATTACAGGTGAACAAATAGATACTTCCTATACTTTAAAGAGACAAACAACAAAAGCTGACTGGCCTGTAAAAGAAAAAAAAATCCAGAGACAAATAAACAATCTTATGTTTGATCTATTATTCTTAAAAACATACTGTCATTAGCTCTCCTTTGTGACATTTACAAAGGGAAGGAAAGAAAAAAAGGAGAAAAAGAAGGTACAAAAAAGGTAATGCGTTGCCTTTTTTCATAAATAATATAGACTGTGGGTTGTTGAAAGTACTACAGATGACTTTAAATTAGAAAATAAGAGTCTGCATGAAATAATTCTGAGAAAAGCCAGATCTAAAAATAACATATGGCTAAATGGCTGTTAACTTTGATGATATCTTATATTTCCTTTTGGAGATTGAATGGTTGTTAGAAATAACAGAAATACACTTAAAGTTGGTTTTTGATGAATGGCTGCAATTTGGCTTAGTCTGTGCACTATATTGTTCACCTATAAGGTGTTAATGTTGTTGATTACTTTTTCAATAGGTGTGACAATCTTTTTATATCTATATCTTGTTGCTTTAAATATGCTTCAAGGGAAATTATTCATCCACCTAGTTAGAAGATATATATTGTATTTGAATACTTGTAAAGGTTTGTTTTGGGTGAACATATTGTTTTTTGTGTACCTCTGGTGACTTCGACTGTCAATGCTATTTCTTTTGTACAGGAATGACTGTTTTTATTCAATCACAGCATATAACTCATGTCCGCAAGCATTCTGAGTTTATAACTTCACCACAAATTTGAATGTTCTGCTTACATACCTCTGTTTTGTCTCATGAAGATTTGAATGCTGGCTCAAATCTCTGATCGAACTGAAAAGCTTCATTTTTGCACAGCTAGGTTTGCGTAAGTCTCCAGGAAGCAGCAGCCGACCTTTGAACTGTCAATTTAGTCCGAAACCTGTCAGACCAACCGGAAATCAGCTGAAACATTAACTACCTGCATTAAACAATCCTGTTCAATGTAAAAGATCTAAATTAAGCTGAAACTGCAGAAAAGCAAGTAAACTTTAATATGACATTGTAAGTACTGCATTGCACACATGTAAATAAGCTACAACCAATAATTTATTGTTTAAACTAACACTGAGATACCATAGTTTGTGTTCATTTTAACTGTTCACAATTCTTGTGAAAGTTATATTGTTTCTTTCAGTTTACTTTAATTCTAGTTGTAAGTGATGGCTTAGACAATTTATGATTTGCTCTAATGTGAAATATTTGACATAATATGTAATGCTGATTAGATTCCTACAGGAGATATTTCTTTGCCATTTTGCCATTTTGATGAGAATGTAGGTATGATGCTATTTGCATGGGCCAGGCTGGTAACTATAAATTGTATATTTTTTGCATTGTTTGTTATACTAGAGATGTCTATACATTATGCTAAAATTGTTATTAATTTTGAAATACACATATGTTTGCACTAGTCTATTTGTATTAGTAATATTTAAAAAGTGTCTTCAAAATGTTGACCTAATAGAAACTTCAACATGATCCCGAGACATATTTATATATGTCTTGTGTCATGCTTTAGTACTAGTTAAATGTTAACTCCCTAATATATGAAAATAATTTGAAATGAATATGATATATAAAGACACCTAATTAGCACTGACAAAATGAAGCTGGAAATGATTTGCTGGTTTTAAAAGAAATAGTTAATCTTTTATCAATTTTGTTTGTTTACACCCACACACAGTGAAAATTTAAGTTGCCAGAGTCCCTTTACATCAGTGTAATAGATATGTTGAATGTGCAAGATATTCCTAGTTCATTGCAGGATGATGAAAAAAGCATTCTTCCATTATATCTAGATACCTAGCATACTCACTCATCCCACCCCCCTTTTTTCTTCTCTCTTCACTCACTAACTGCAAAGTAATATGATAAGTAGTTATTTCCTTGACCTGTTTAGTACATTAAACCATATGTAAAAGCCAAACTACATGATGTTATAATGTTTATAAGTCAATATTGTAACATGCCTTGATTAATCATTCATTTTACCTTGAAACCTATTTTCTTGCTTACGTCTCTCTTCTGTCAGCAAATATTTTATTTGCAGTAGCAGAGAAATACTACTAGTTGACATGAGTTGGCAGATCTGTGGCTTATATGCAATACATATTAAGCCAGAAACTTTAGTTTCTATGAGAAGGGTTTGTAATGCATATATTGTTAAGCATCTATTGTTGGTTATAATATTCTTGTCCATAAATGCTGTTTTTACTTATTTCCATATTATTATAGGAAATCATTATAAGCACTTTATTAATCTACAATGTGTTAAATAATGACAACATAGAAAATTCTGTTGTTAAATATAACTGGGCTAAATAATCCAACAAAGAGACCAAGTGTTAATAAATATCTTTCCTTGCATAAGGCAGACATACTATTTCTCCAAGAGACACACCTATTATCACAAGATTTAAATAAACTCCTATTTAAAGCTATGTTAAGTTACTTAGTTCTCAATTTAAATATAAAAGAAGAGATGTGTTAATTATTTGTAAAAAAGGATCGAAAACTCCTAAAATCATAGACTTCTATATAGATAATGATGGAATGTTGGCATTAGTGGTAATTAAGTTTGAAAAAAAATGTTATACTCTCATAAATTCCTATTAGATTCCAGGAATAGGTACAAAAACAGTAAAGAAGTATTTCGACATAATGACCTTACATTCTAGAGGAGAAATGATTTTAGCAGGGGATTTCAACTGTGTGCTTTCCCCTAAAGAATCTACAAACTCTAATTTCTCTAAAATTTCTTCTGTAGCTAGACACTTAAATAATGAAATTAACACAAGAAATTTGAAAGATACATATGATATAAAATTACCCTGTTCCCTAATATTTTCCCATTATTCACATAGATTCGGGACACAAACACATATTGATGAAGTATTAATAACTAGTTCCTTATTATCAAAAATAGAGAATGTTTCAATAATATCCTGCTCCTTATCTGATCACAACGCTATTATTTTTAATACAACTATTCATACAGGGGTCCTAAATTTATGGCATAGAATCCCAGCATTTATTACAAAAGTAAAACCTTTCAAGACTGGATTTTAGATTAAATAAATCAATTTATGGTAAGAAATAATAATGGAGAGGTATCCGATATGATTTTATGGGACACCTTAAAGGTAGTCTTATATGGGAAAATTAAAAACTGGTTCCTGTTAAAAAGAAAAGAATGGGATAAAAGACTAACTGATATTCAAAGTGAAATGGACAACTTAAAATGAAACCTTATATCAAATGATAGGAAAACATTAGACAATATGCATAAATTAAATAATGAATATCAGGACTTTCTGAAAGAAAAAACTTCCATACACATAGAAAAAAATAAGTTAAATTCATACTCTATTAACCCCCAAAAGTTTACATAAAATTAGAATAAGATTAAAATACTTAAGTGAGAAAAATCATATAAAGGAAATTATATACATAAAAAAATAAAGAAAAAAGTCACAGACAATAAAAATATATTATTTAAAAAAAAAACATTATGAATGTATAAATAATCCCAATCTCACTATAAATGATAAAATCTTTGATAAATTCTTAAGACAGAACATCCCAGAGAAACATTCTACTGAAAACATTGCCAAAATTGATAAACCCTTCACTTTTAAAGACTTAAAAGATCAAATAAATAATTTAAAAACTAATAAAGCACCAGGACTAGATGGCCTAATCACTGAAATATATAACATTATACCAGATAATATATTGAACATTTTATTAAATACATTCAATGAAGTTAAAAACTCACCAAATATTCTACCATCAAGGAGATATTCTCTGTTTTCCCCTATATTAAAACCTGGTAAAGAGCCCACTTCTTGTTCCACCTACAGACCCATCTCCCTCTTAAATATAGACTATAAGATCTTTATGGCCATCTTAGCAAACAGACTTAACTCTATTCTCCCCAACCTAATAGTTAATAAGCTAACTGGCTTTATCAAAAATATAAAAGTTCAGGATAACATAGTTAGACTTCTTTCTATAATAGATATTGTAAATAATAAGAAAAATGAATTAACTATAATGACTCTGGATATAGATAAAGCTTTCAACACTCTTAGTTGGCCTTACTTATTTAAAGTATTGCATAATTATAGATTTTTTAGACTTTATAAACTTAATCAAAAGACTTTATGAAAACTCTATTTCCTTTGTAAAAATTGCTTATTTCTTATCCTCCCCTTTTAAAGTATTGAAAAGTACAAAATAAGGCTGCCCACTATCTCCTTTAACTTTTGCCATAGCTATAGAACCTTTCACTAATTATATCAGAAATAATGAAAACACCAAAGGTTTTAATCTTAATAGAGACTTATCACCCAAGATCCAATTATTTGCTGATAATTTATTAATAACTAGTGGCAATATTGAATCATTCATAGATGATTTAATTAGTACTTTAGCCTATCAGGTTTAAAATGTAATCATAGTAAAACCCAAATGCTCTTAATAAATAAGAAAAATGCTAATAAAATAAAAAAAAATACAAACAATTTAACTGGGACTCTACATATATTAATTATTTGGATGTTTCTATTAAGCCTAACCTTAAAGAAACAATTCCAACAAATTATCAATATATCATTAATTCAAGTACCAGTCTAATAGATAATTGGAACAAGATGTTGTTTACTTTTGAAGATAGACTAATATTAATTAACATTATATTATTACCAAAATATTTTTTATTAGCCAATCTATGATTATTCCCCCACTTAAAAAAAGTTACTAAAAAAATCAATGATATTCACCTAAAATTTCTCTGGCACCCCAAAAATCCCAGAATATCTTTACAATGGCATACTACAAGCTGGGATTAAGGGGGCATTGGATTCCCTAATGTTGATTTATATATAAATGCTACCATCATCAATACTATTTTCTTGTAGATTAATACCTCATATATATCATACCGGAAACTAATGCATGAAAAAAATTATTAACTAACAACAAAATGGCACTTGAACCTCTCATTAAAATAAACAGGAACATTTTTATATGGTTATTACAAATATACTTAGAAGAGAACAGACAGAAATTAAATTCCTGTTCTTTCATCAATCTGATACTACTGAATTTTAAAAGTTGTTTCCATCCAATCACCTGATTAGAAACCTTTTAATCACCACCTTTCCAATAGCTTTCACTAATGAATGTTTAATTACTTTTGATATTAATATTTTGTCCAGACAAAAAAATTATTCGGCTGAATTTTTAATTGCTAAATACAGTTTCCATAATAGTAATTTGTTGGATATACAAACCTGTAGAGAATTCTTTTACAAAAAAATATATTCTCACTACAAACAAATGGGAGTAATATACCAACAATTCTCAACATAATGTCTAACATTATTAACGGTTCTCTAAGAGGCACCTCATTTATATCTTTGGTCTATAAACTCATTAGATCTGATCTTGGCTTTACAGATGCCTCTTACTGGAACTACTCTACCAAAATAAACAAACAAGAATTCACTGGTAATAATAAAAAACTCTGTTTAAAGTCAGCTGGTAAAACAACAAATTCTCCTTATTGGAAAATGTATACTTGGAAATTCTTTAGTAGATGTTTTTTAACATCACATACAATTGCAAGAATATATAAAAATAATTATTTGAAATTTTGGAGATGTAATTCAGTTGATGCTGACTGGTTTCATATGATTGTTGCTTGTAAAAAGGCATCCTCATTTGGAGTGAATTCCGACACTTCTGTAAAGCCTTATGGAATGACAATTGCACAATTTCTGAATCTCTTATTTAGTTTAACATACCGATTCCAGACGTTGTACCTAAAACTCAAGTTCATATACTATGGTCAATCCTAGCAGCTGAAAGGAAAGCTGTAACAAAAAACTGGAAAACTGAATCTTCTCTCTCAAACAAAAATGAGTTTATTTATTTAGCCAAATCAATATTTGATTGTTGTTGTATCTTTCGGCTTTTCCCGGTTAGGGGTCACCACAGCGGAACTCCGGTCCGCTAATGATTGGCAGTATATTTTTACATGCCGAGTTGCCAGCTCTGATGCACATCCTTTAATGAAGGTACGCCCATTTGCACATCTCCACACAGAAGATGCTCTAGCTGAGAATTGAACAGGACAACATCTTACTGTAAGGCGACAACGCTACCGCAGCACCACCACCGCAGTCAACAACAACAACAATATTTGATAAAGAAATTTCTACCATAAAGTTGAATACAAAAAATTTAACACATAAATTAATTGCTTGGGAAAAAGTGCATTTACTGTTAGAGAAATATGAGATGATTTCCTTACTGTATGTAAATATATAATTTTGTTATGGACTCTGTATATAGTTTATTTTAGTTATGATTGTAATTATCTTTTTGTTCTTTGTTCTTGTTAAAAAAATAAAAAAAATATTTTGAAAAAAAAAAGACTACATGGTCACTTGTTTAGAGGACCCAGAAGTCTGTGTAGGACACATTTGTTATAAATGTTAGCCTATTCACTAATGCACAAGATACAAGGCTCAAGCCTGACCTCTGGTCAATGTTTGTGAAGAGTTTGCATTTTATCTCTGTTTCTGTGTGGGATTCCTTCCTCTTCCCAAAAATATGCTTGGTGTTTCTACTTCAAACTCACCATCCAAAAAAGTTAATTGAGTTATGGGCAGTAGCGCAGACTCTAGGGTGTGTCTTTTAGGGGAAGAATTGTATAGGCAACTGCTTTAGGGCATCAGCTTTGATGCTTAATATTAGACAGGGAAACATGGATCACAGGCTGTGTGCCATATGAGGGTTATCCACTCTGTGTAAAAACTGGTTCTAGGTAATTTGGCTATGTTGACCAATGTTGCCAAAAATGGCTGTGGTTGTTTGCCAGATAAGTGGGTAGAAGACCTAACCTATGGGCCAAATAACCATGCTAATGGGAGGGGATCTATGTGCCTATATTGGCCAGCTACTGGCTGGCCAGTGTTAATTTTCCCAGCATGGATTATCTGGGATAGCTCTATGTTGAGCAAAAGCTGGAAATAAAACCAATCAACCTGTCAAACATGAACTAAGGATTGCTATACTCAATATAGGTTCACTGACATAGTTTGGAGAACATGATGGTAATGTAGAAGCTGTACATCCAGTGTATCCAAGGGACAAGTTGTAAGGGCTGGAAGGAAAATGCAGAAATGCTAGAGACTACTCCACAGAGGGAGGGCAGATTAGAAATGGTGTGGGAATTGTGATGAGGAAGAGTCTTCAGAATACAGTTAAGAATGTCATAAGAATTAATGTCAAACTCAGGGTGATCAGACTCCAGTTTAAGGATTAGGCAGTATTTAGAATCTCAGCTTATGCTGAAGAACAGGGTTGTTATAGCAAGGAAAATATTGCATCCAGGCAGCAGTTGCTGGTAGCAGTTGACAAAGCAGGACAACAGGAGTTGGTGTTGATAATGGGGGACCTTAATGCAAGTATCTGGACAGACAGACAGACAGAACAGGATGAGGAATACCTGAGTCCATATGGGTGGGGAATCAGGAATATAGATGTGCAAGCCATTCTCTGTCTGACAAATTGCTTGATAGTGACCAACACATGGTTCAGCAATAAAAAGAGTCACAAAATCACATGCAACAGTGGTCAACTTACAGCTTGGGTAGACTTCCTCTTAGTAAAGGATATTGAGGTAATATCAGAGATTGCAAAATCATCCCCAGCGAAGCAGCTTAAACCACTAGTAGCCACAATCAGCTGCAATTAGTGGCCAGAGAATGCTCCCAGGTAAACAGAAACTTGAATGAACCTGGAAGTTGATTGTAGAGAAAGAACAAGAGTTCAAGGAAATACTCAGGTCTCTATTACCTCAAGAAGGTAAGGAAGTAGGTATTGTTGAAGAAGAATGTTAGCAACTAAAAGCATACATGAAGACTACAAAATAGGGGACAGATAACAAAGCTGCTGTATGCAGACAATATGGCATAACAGGCAGACTCTGAACAAGAACTACAGCACATGATAGGGGAACGGAATGCAAAATTAAAGGCACACAAGATAAAACAGTTGTAATGACAGCAAATGGGGGAAATTAGAAGAATCCGAGAAGTGACATAAAAGGGAAAACAGTGTAACGGGTTAACACCTTAATGTATCTGGGAGAGGTGGTTAGGGAGAAGGGAAGCCTGAAGGAGGAGGTCAAGACTAGAATCAGAGGGGCTACAGCCCACTGGCACAGAGTGTCAGGAGATGTGTGTGCCAGAAGAATGTCAAAGAAGCTGAAAAGTGAGGTGTTCAAATTAGTGCTGTGGGAGGAAAGAGAATAGCTGCTTATAGCTGCTTTGCAGGTCCCTTACCCAAACAGCTTGGAGGATGGTTACTACCACTTCAACCCAAGCTGCTCTCTGGAAGAGCCATACAACTGTTATGCTCAGGTCAGTTTGAGGTCCAGCTACACCTGTTGCAGGCTACCTATTGCTGCTTATAGTGAAAGGGGGGTTATATGGCCTGATCTGATTCAGGCAAATATTGTTATTTCAGTGGTTTGGTAGACAGGATTCAGGAATATTAAGTTCTGGCTACCTTTGGGCAATTTTACAGCACATTTGTGTGGCAGTACAAAGACTAGAAGGAATAATTACAATTGCAATCTTCTGTTATGGAAATAGCCTTATTTGTATTATCTTACAAGGGGTACCTTTTTCATTAGATAGATTTCAAGTTGAGTTATTTAGATGGGGGCTCAGCTCCTTGCATGTAAAACTTCTCATTGGTGTACCCCTCTTGAAGACAGATGTGTTACAGTTTTATCTTCTAATATTACTAATGATGGGACAAATTTTGGGGGGATTACTTCAGTCTTGGCACAGACTTTAAGAACATTTTGTTGTCATTAGTTCTTTCATTTGTTATCTTAAAAATGTGTATTGTGTGTACATTGAGGTTATTAGAGTGCAAAATCTGTGTTGTTTCACTACTTCTGTTTGCACTGCCCCTTGTATGAATAATTCTAATTTGGTTCATAAATTCTGGAGTTGTGCTAAGGTAACTTAGCTGGCATTACTGTTGCATTTGTGCAGCTCTCAGAATGTTGTGTTGTTAATGCAATGTAACAGACATTACCATGTTAACATTCTAGCAAAGTCTGACAAGGTTTTTGGTCAAGTCCACTTGTAACCAGGTGTACTCCCCCCTTAATCCTTCTACTGCCTGTCTTAATAAAAAAAAAAAGATTAGGAGGGAATTAAGGGAGTAGAAGTTCCCCCTTAAATGTGGAATGAATAAAATTATTTATCGGATACTTCCCCCTGTGGGAGAAGGACCTAGCAAATATGGTAGATACTAGAGTTTGCATAATGGCATTACATGGCATTCTGAACTTGCAGTCACTTAAGGTCCAATGTGCTACATAATAATCACTTAGTTATAGGTAGAATTTACTAAATTATTTAATATGGCATGACTTTGCATGTGTATAAAGGGATAAAACATTCTTCAAGATGGCAGCCTTACAGATACATGTGCCTATCATGCTGACAGCCATAAAACTGGATATTAATATGTGAAAATGTGTGCTTGTTTTGGTTATAAGATGCTTGCTATCATTTTCTGTAACATTTTTGCATGTTCTTACATGGTGAGTTTCAGACATGAATTGCACACAAACATAACCTGTTGTGGATATATTGTGAGCATTTACATACACCTTGTAATTAGTATCTGAATAAGAGACAGTGCTATAGAAATAGCAGCACCAGAAACACAGAAAACAATGCATGTGTACATGGAAGTTTTAATGAAACCCACCAAACTGCGGCAACAGGCATTAAGCATGATGCCTTACCATCAGTGGTCTAAACTGTGGTGCCAGGCATTAGGCATGATGCCGTACCATCCATGTTCTAAACTGTGGTGCCAGGCATTAGGCATGATGCCTTACCATCAGTGCTCTAAACAGTGGCACCAGGCATTAGGCATGATGCCGTACCATCAGTGCTTTAAACTGTGGTGCCAGGCATTAGGCATGATGCTTTACCACCAGTGCTCTAAACTGTGGTGCCAGGCATTAGGCATGATGCCTTACCATCAGTGCTCTAAACAGTGGTGCCAGGCATTAGGCATGATGCCATACCATCATTGCCCCAAGCTGTGGCTACATGCATTAGGCATGATGCCTTACCATCAGTGCCCCAAGCTGTGGCAACAGGCATTAGGCATGATGCTTTACCATCAGTGCTCCATGCTGTGGTGCCAGGCATTAGGAATGATGCCTTACCATCAGTGCTCTAAACAGTGGTGCCGGGTATTAGGTATGATGCCATACCATCAGTGCCCCAAGCTGTGGCAACAGGCATTAGCCATAATGCCTTACCATCAGTGCTGCAAGCTGTGGCAACAGGCATTAGGCATGATGCCTTACCATCAGTGGTGTAACCTGTGGTGCAAGACATTAAGCATGATGCCTTGCCATCAGTAGTCCAAGCTGTGGAGCCAAACATTAGGCATAACACCTTACCATCAGTGCTCCAAGCTTGACACCAGCCATTAGGCATAATGCCTTACCATCAGTGCTTTCTTAGGTCACACATCCCCATCTGTCAGTGAAAGAAACAAATACACATTACATAATAAGTGCATGGCTGTGGTTATACTTACCAGATGTCAACTTTGTACCAAACTGAACCATACATTGTATAGAAACATTATGTATTGACTTTTAGTACTACACCACTTAATTTACTTATTTGGATTTTTTTTTATGTATCAGGATGGTTAAACCAGACAAAAACTATTTTCACAGATGCCCATTGTAAAACGTTCCAGTGTACAATTACAGTTAATATAAAATATATCAGAAGTTGATGGAGAAAGAAGTTTCAATACACAATACCAGTTGGATTCAAATGCTTATTTATATAGAAAGAATATAGGTGTTTACAAAATTAAAAACTTTTGTGATGAGAATGAAGCTTGTTTTGTAATGCTTCTTAGCTGTATGGTGGGTATTGTTTTACACAGAAAAGGTGTCACAGAAGAAACAATCTCCACATCTGCTGTTAGAGTGAGTCTTCCTGTGAAGACTCTGAGTTTCTAGGGTACAGCTAGGAGTATACCAGTACATGAGAAATTGGAGACGACAACAGTAATTAGTATGGTAAGAGTTTAGAGTGAACAATTGTCAGTGTAGTGAAAGAAAGTTTTTATTGTAGCACATGAAGAATATTGTTTATGCTCCGATATCTGGAAAAAAGACAGATCAGTTATGCACTACTGTAGTGCGAGACCCAATGTTAAGCACCCCCTGCTTAACTTGTTAAGGCTGAGTTTTACTCTACGCAGTCAAATCTTCAAGTATTGACCAACTAATAACAGCAATGATTTTTTTCTTCCTTCCTGATGTTTGTGCTGGTAACGGGCCCCTGACTTCCTCTATTAAACTTAGAAAGTTGCTATAATAACAGGATTTCTGTTTACCTGCATTTTCTGAAGGAAATGGAGTTTGAAACTGAAATGTATGTCATTATTTATGGACCTCAGTCCTCAGTTATTTGTCAGGAAACCACAGATTTTATGAGGAACAGAAAAAAAATAGGCAAAAATATGGACAGGCTGAGAATGTCTGGACAGTATAGAGACAAGGAAGGTGAGTGTAAACATTAAAGATTGAGTTACACTGTCTGTCTGTCTGTCTGTCTGATAGCACTCAGTAAGGGGTCTATATCATCTGTTCAAAGTTTTATAACATTAAAATATCGAATTTAAATGTTTGAAGTTATAAAACTCGAACATGTAAAAAAAAAAAAACCCAAACCCAAAACTAACGTCTGTAAAGGGAAATCTTCCCTTTACCGCACTATAGTGCGGTCTCGGAGTTGGTATATTTAAAGAGCGGGGGGTGTGGGGGGTTTGGGGGGCTTGACCACCTGCCTACACTAGTCAGGTAAGTTCTGTTTATTTTTTATCATATGTTCGATGTTTGAAATTTTGAACATTTAAATTCGATTATTTAACGTTCAAAGTTTTCAAACTTCGAACATATAATATAGACCCCTCAGTAAGTGCTGCTTTACAGCATTTTTTTTTTGTATCCAGTTTTACAGAGATCAGATAAAGCCCCATGTACTACAAAGAATTATGATTGGGTCTGCGATCCTAACTCTTAGTTATTTGTTCTTGATGTGGATGGCAAATTTCTTGAGGTGAATTTCTTGATATCTGTATCTCAAACACATAAAATAACAAGTTATGACTGGCGACCCAATCATAATCCTCTACATTATATTCTGGATTTGCTCAAGAAATCTGGACACATTAAAAATTAATGCAGGGAGAGAGGAGACCAAAAAGAGGCACTTTTTAAAATATTAATCTAATTCACTTAAAAAGTTAATTCAACAACAGGTATTGTGTGAAAAAGTATTTTCTGAATGATAAAAAGTATGTAACTCTAATGCCTGGCATTATTGAATGACTGTAATATTTAGTAATTAAACAGATAGTAAAAAACATTATGGAGGAGAAGACAAATATATGAGGCAAAATCAGAGATATTTAAGAGGTATGATTCCATTCAGTTGACTAATTTTTCTGAAATGCAGTGGTAGGTTCTTTGTAAATAGCTGGTTGCAAAGTGAGTCATTTGGTGAGAAGCATTTTCAGTTTTACTGAGAGGCTCAGGCTATCAAGGAAATGAGTGAATATAGAGGTGAACAATAGAACAAGGTCTGCAGAAGGAAAGCCGCGACTGTGGTGTGCTTGGTTCATAGTGTGGGAAACCTTTGTGTGTGGAAGTAGATGGAGCCAACTTTACAAGTTAGTCTGCTTTGTTTTTATGGAGGTTAAAGTGTAGTGGTGGGGGAAATGTGACAGAGTAACTTAAAGAGTAAATGAAGTCAGTGGGTATCCCTAACTGGGGAGCGGGAGTTAACCTAGATAGAGTAGAGTAAGCTGTGTTTGGGTATATGTTTGCAGATGATACTGATGCTTGTATCCAGACCTCATGCTTGTTTCTAAACTAATATATCTTAAATTGGGTCCCCTTCACATGGTCGACAGTTCATATAATCGACACTCATTTGGTCGACAGTTCATTTGGTCGACAAGCAGATTTGCCCCCTTCCCCAATGTTGTGCAACCCTGGAGTTGATATATATAGTTAGGGGTGGTGTGGGGGGCACAGCCCCCCACATTGGGGGGTGTGGGGGCGAAGCCTCCCATTTGAAATGCTTGTCGATCAAATGAACTGTCGACCAAATAAACTGTCGACCATATGAACTGTCGACCATGTCAGGTAGACCCCTTAAATCACAAGTAGAAATCCAGACACAACAACAGAACAACAGTTATAACATTTTAAGTCTCATTCCATTTCAGTGTGCCCAGTTGCTCTACACACATTTATGATATTCATCATACTAGAGAAAGTAAATACACATTAAAAAAAGATAACTTCAGTGTAAGATGCTATTTTCTGTTGTTAAAAAGTGAGCACCTAACTCAAAACGTGGACCTTGTATGTCTAGCTATGCATAGAGCTATAGCAGATGTATATTAAGAAATGGCTCTACAAATATTTTAATGTAATCACCTGTTCAGATCCTCCAGGTGGCACCTGGACATAAATAATCCACTTACTGTCTCTATTTCATTTTCCAGTTTTCAAATTAACTGACTAACTAACTCATTCACTCTGAGGACATTACCTGTATGTAGTCTGTACATGTGACATGTACAAAACTACAGAAGATTACAACTCCTTTTGAAATAGATCAGTAACTGCAATCTAATTAGATCATCACTACAACATCAGAAATAGAATATAGATCCACATCTTGAGTTTATTTGTGTGATATAAAAGTAATGTCTTTCGGCTTTTAGGGGTCGCCACAGCGAAACTCCGGTCTGCTAATGATTGGCAGTGGATTTTGATGGTGCCGAGTTGCCAGCCCGACGCTCAACCTTCAAAGAAGGCACACCCATTCTTGCACGCACCTACCTGCATGTCTTTAAATGTCACTCGGCCGTGGGGAGGACATACAAACTCCACACAGAAGGAGCTCCAGCTGAGAATCAAATATATATACATACTAAAACATTTTTGGTATTTGGCATAAAGCACATACTTGGCTGAATCCTATATTACCTGAAGTCAGTGCATAGGGTAACATTTATTCCTCCAAACTGCAACAGCCTTAGAGTTGGTTATGACAAGAAGGGGATGCAGAAGGCACAATCCCCTACATGTGGATTTGGGGGATTTTTGCCATCCACAAAATGCATTTGACCAGTGCTGTTTCAGAATGGATGGTATATGCATCAGTGGTCAGTGCTCATCATATCATTGGAAGACACTTGCTGAAAATAAAGGTTTGATCCAATATATATCAAACTGGGCTTTGCACACATTGTGAACAATGTCTAAAACCAATGAGGTTAGAGCAAAACCTATACTGGAAGTCTATGATTCATAAAAATATATTGTACTAAATGTAACAATTATGTAAAGAATAAGGGAGATATGTGAAAAACTCTACTCCAAACAAAAGTTCAATAAAATAATGAGCATCCTGTCATTTGCTACTGTTCATTTGCCTGAGTAGGTCCATGCCTAAGTGGAAGTGTCTGAAGTGGCACCTTTTGTATTTAAGAATATATTTCACAGCACAGAATAGCTTCTCATAGTGGTAGATCAGATGCATGGGAGAAATTGAACTATAATGCATGATTATTGTTGTTTTATGTCATTTGCTGAACCATTATGCAATATTTGATCTATTACCACCACTGTTCTATGGAGTTCTATCATATTTTATATGTTCAGCAGTTATTAATGTAAAAAGTAACAGATGAAAAAGACCTAGGTCCAAGCAGCTCACCTTAATTAAATAAAAATAAAACAAGCAATCAAATAAATAAATATAATTTGAATTGGGTAATGAGAAGGCTACACACCCAGATGATAATATGTGATGCTAATTTGCCTGGAAACAAAGGTATCCCTAACCCTGGAATAGGAATATTCCAGAGGACAGCCAAAGATACCATGGGTAGAGAAGTATGATTGTTCAGTGGTTAAAGTCCCTGCCTTACAGCTACAGGGGTCAGTCCTGACATCTGTCATTGCCTCTGTGAATTTTATATGTCTAGCCTGTGCCTGTATTGTCTTCCTGCAGCTAATCCAATTTCCTCCCAAAACACAATGGCTGATTGATAAATTCTGATTTGTGTAAAAAAACTTCCATTTATCCTTGCCCTTATGGCTGGGGTTGTACAGAAAATGATCCAAGATGACAATGACACTTAGGCAGCTTTCAAATGTGTTAAATAAAACTAAAAGTAAAATGTCATGTGCCTCAGCATTTAGAATCCTGGAAAAAATTCTATCCTGAATGCTTCAACATCTGGCAAAGCACATCTGCTTATCCAGACAAGCAGTAACAGTGCAGGAACATGCAGGACTTCTACAGCAATGTTAAGCACCATAGACATCACCCATGTGGAAATTACACTGAAGCTAGTTCCACAGAGAGCAGCATATGACAATCGTAAAAACACTATTCCATAAGATGTCAAGTACACATGAAAAGGTCACCATGGAAATGGTGTGATACAAACATGTGACAGATGAACCATATGTGCTGGCCCATCACTTAGGGTAGGAAGAATGATGGATTTATGGACAATGACACTAATAAACACAATTAAAAGCATCAGACAGGTTACATAGCAGCACACCATAGCAAACATGAATCAGACAGGGAACTCATACATATGCACATATCCTTTCCAGTGTAGCAGGTTATTGTATAACACTGAACAAGCAAGCTAGAATGAACAAAATATGAAAGATATACCACAAGAGCACTAGAGACTGGGTATCATGACACACTGTAAAAGCAATAAAAAGGTTACAAAGCCAAACTGAGGACAGCGGGATTAATAACTAAGATTATTGTAAATATATTAATGAGTTAACAGTACAGCAAGGTCAAGCAGATATGTATGTATAATCTAACAGATAAATGTATATGCCAACGTGCATATAAATGCCATTCAGAAAATATTAGAAACGTGGCACATGATGCTAATATCCATCCCCATGCAGTGATCAAAGATGTTCCTGGCATTTGCCATGCTTCCTGGCATGTAGAACTCTAAAAATGTGCCATGCTCTTACCATGAAAAGTACCAGCTTAGGAGAAGGAGAAAGCTATAGAGGATACTATCTATGAAGAACCACTGCATGGATTAATGATGCACTGTGTGCTAGATATCATGAGAGACAATATCTGGTGGACACATCCATAGTGTGTGTGTGTGTGTGTGTGTGTGTGTGTGTGTGTGTGTGTGTGTGTGTGTGTGTGTGTGTGTGTGTGTGTGAGTGTGTGTGTTTTATGCACCATCGTATATGGTGCACGTCACATATATTTCAAAGTGAATGGGTAAAGAGAACTATGATGAAGTCAGTCAGTGATGTCATACCAATACTAGGTCATTGTGAATTCTGATATAATGTTCATATTGTATGTCTGTGCAAATCTATGTGTATCTGTGTGTGCACTTGCATGTGTGTGGGTATGTGTGCAGATTTGTGTCTATCTGTATGCATCTGTGTATGTGTTTGTATGTATGTCCCTAGGTGCACTTTTTTACAAGCCAACATTTTGGAAAGAGAATACAAAGTCATCACACTTATGCCTATAGCTATCTACGTCACACACAAACACAAATGTACCTACAATAATCACATACTGTGGCCAGTAATGATACAAGTCATGACAACCCACATTTGGTTACAGACACACAAATACACACACAAACGTGCACACACATATACACATATACACACACACACACACACACACACACACACACACACACACTGTGGCCATATAAGGATACGCATTACAGCAACCTACATTTGGAAGTAACACTATATACTAATCCTGTGAATCCTCCATGGCCAAACCTGGTAAAAGCATATTTGCCTCTATGATGCTTGGAGAGAGAAAGAGAGAGAGAGATGTTCAGGATTTTCATTGATTTCTCATACACAGTGTCATCTGGGAACTGGTCCTGTAGAGTGAATTGACACCATCAGACTGGAAAGTGGTTATTTAGATATAGACTATTTTGTTTATTTATTTACACTTTGTAGACTGGGTTAGTCCCACTAAGCCAATGGCCTTTTTTATGGAAAGACCCAATGTGATATGCCCATCTATCAGTGCCTACAGGAATATGGTATCTGGACAGCAGCTACTGATATTCCAGAAATGTCTGATATGACTGTAGACAAATCTGTGGTGGTCCGTCCACTTTTAGGCCCTAAAATCACTAGCCTGCCATGTTCCTCTAATTCTAACACAGGAAGGTCTGTACAGTTTCACATGACTACACACATTGCTTCCAAATGCATGGCATACAGGTGTATGACTTATAACAGTTGGTGTACACAGTTAAGAGGATCCCACCATTTCAGCATTCAGACATTTTTGTTATACAGACCTATTGTATATCATGGGTGGTATACCATTGAAACTCAGTGTTTACCAACACAGTATAGATGGGTTCACTACGAAATTTCGAAATCCCAAAAATTTCAAGTTTCAAAATATCGAATTCAGAATCTTGAGATTTTGGAATCTTGAAATTGTGAACCCCCCCAAACACCACCCAACACACTAAAACATGTGTATGCAGGGGGGCAAGTTTTGAAACTTCGATCATATGAAATTCAAAGTTTTGAGCTTCGAAATTCTGAACAGAACCTGTATAGATATGAGCTTTGAGACATCATGGTAATACAGCGGAAACAGAACAAATTCAGTAGTAGCATGGAATATCACAATTAATGTGTCATCTGTACTCACTGTCCCATGTGCATACATATGGCAAGTGTCATATCTGTGACACATTGTATGCTGGTGCAGTAAAGAATGTGTTGCTCATATCAGCAGCCTCATCTAATATATACTCTGACAACACCACACTGACCCACTGGTTGCGACAGCTGTATCCTCTAATGGCTACTTTTTGGAAAACCACTGTGACATATGGAGAAGATACCCTAGTGTCCCTTACCTGTGGGATTGAGACATGCATTTTGTGTCTTGTGGAATGACTGCCCTAATGTAGGACCACAGTGCCTTGCTCATAATTCTGATACAAAATTTAATAATATGTAACTGGCCATAGTGGTCATATTAGCAAAAGTTAATTAGAGGACTCTAAACTTTGTAAGGTAATAGCACTGCAAGACACAAAGTCTGTTCATAAGCTACTTGAAAGAGTAAATACAAGAGTCAAACACAAACTAGAAATAAATAAAATGTTTTCACCCCTCAAGTAAGCGTCAGCTCCTCATACACTTGCTGTGTATAATAGTCAAAATCAGCTCTTTGGGCAAAGCAAACCAGAAGTGACAGCTTATGCAGAGAAGAACCACTGTATAACATAATGAATATTCATCAAAATGAGTCTGCAAAAGCAACATTCATTCAGAAGGGATAAGGCCAAGATGACAGAGTGACAGCAGCAGCTGGAAGACGCTCTGTAACTTCATTTTTTTATTCTGGCTCTTGGTATTAAAAATAATAATTCTGAATATTTAAACTCTTCACTATGTTCTTTGAGGAGTAAAGGTGAAATATTTGATAACATTCTTCAGATTGTTTTTTTTAACTCAGAAACTCTGTTTAACATTTCAGTAGTGAAGAGACTGCATAATGAGTGCAAAAGAGTCCACTATGAAGAAGGAATTACAGTTGTTGGTACTGAACATTCATTATATTTCAGTTAAAATGGATAAACCAGACTCAAAAACTGACAATTTTAAAGACTAATGTAAAAGTCGACTGGATTTTCTAGGAAATTTAATAACGCAAGAAGGTGTCCAACCTACTATCATGGAAGATGAGTTTATTGACTATGAAGGAAGAATCTTTGAGGGTGAGTCTCAAACAGTTTCATTTAAAGAAAAATAATAGATTTATTGATAAAACTGATGATGTAGAAGAGAGACCTAGAAGGACCAGTGTTAGAATTTATGGGATTCTTAAAAAGTAAGAGGGGGGAAATTTAATTACCTGGTTACATACAAATTTGAACCTGCCTGAGGACTAATCTTTGGGATTGAGGTGACTCACAGATTTCTAGTGTCATATCTGAGAAAAGAAAATGTAAGTCCTCATTCCATAATAATGAAACCCTAATCTTAGGAAATGTCAACTTAGATTAGTCTAAACTGAAACCAGACCCTCCACAACTATCAACCTTTTTGGGTTCCATCAACTTATATCTTCCCCCACCCGCCTTCACAAAAACTCAGCCTCCAGCACTATAATTGACTGGATACTCACTAACTGTCCCCAACATTGACATAACCCTACCACCCTACCTGACCAACTCAGTGACCACCTCCCAACCTCTGTTCTTAGACCACCCATCCTCCCAAACCCCACCAGTATAGGAACTGCCGCAAACTCACTAATTTTAATGCAGCCCAATTTAACTCTATTCTATCTGCCATTGACTGGTCCATCCTTAAATATATCCCTCTTGATGATGCAGTTAATAAATTCAATACCATCTTCATGAATACACTAAATTCCATTGCTCCTGCTAGAAAGATTAGAATCAAACCCAACTCTGCTCCCTGGCTTTCCAAAGAAACTAAGTCCCTTATGCTAAAAAGAGAAAGAGCTTGGAAGGCTTGGATCAAAACAAAGGAATTACCTCTACTACACAATTATAGACATCTCAGAAATCTTACTAAGAAACTAAACCTTAATGACAAAAGGTCCCTCTATAACTCTGACCAACTTAATTGCAATTCCAACCCCAGAAAGTTCTGGATTACTATCAATTGAATCATTTCTCCTGGCTGTCCCACAACCCCCTGCCCCTAACCAAACACATCCCCCTTGAAACGACAACTCTCTTCAACAAGCGTTTTATAGACACCATACAAGGAATCACTCCTTTCAACTGCAACACTACTTCACCAGCTACCCATCCCAATACTTCCAACAAATGCCTATTCAATCTACATCCAGTCCCTACATCCTACATCAGATCTCCTCTCCAAAAGCTCAAACCCTGCTCCGCTTCCACTGAACTTCCCCCTACCTTCCTCAAACTTGCTGCTGATTCATAGCCTATCCAGTATCCATACTTATTAATAGATCTATTCTTGAATCTACTGTTCTTACCCTATGGAAATCCTTTTTCACTATTCCCATGGACAAAGGTGGCAATTCCACATACCCATCCAACTACCGACCAATAGCAATCCTATCCCTCCTCTCGAAGATTCTTGAAAAATGCATCCACACATAGCTACGCAAATACCTCCTTCAGCATAATCTTCTCACTCCCACTCAGCATGGTTTCCATCCCAGCCACAGTACTACTACAGCCCTCTTATCCTTTACTCATGCCATTGATGAGGCCCTAGACAACAATAAACTTATATCTTGTCTTTTCCTTGATCTTTGCAAAGCCTTTGATACAGTCTCCCCTCATCTTCTGCTTTCTAAACTTTCAAATCTTAACCTATCCCCGTCCTCTCTTGCCTGGTTCTCCAGTTACCTATCCAGCAGAAAGCAATCTGTGAAATGGCTTTCTTCCTCTTCTCCTTTCATACCTGTCCATACAGGGGTACCACAAGGTTCCATTCTGGGTCTTCTGCTTTTCAATGTCTTTACCAATGACCTTTACTCATCTTGGAAACAATCCTCCCTCATCCAATAGGTGGATGACTCAACTCTCATCTCTATCTCTGATAATATCTCTGAACTTCACACACTTTCCCAACATGCCTTTCAATCCACAAAACAATGGTTGTCCAGTAATCTACTCATCCTTAACCCCAAAAAGACCAAACTCCTACTATTTCTTCCCTGATCTCTTAATTATCACAAAACTACCTTTACTATTACCTCCTCAAATAACACCATTATCAAACCAGAAACTCAGACTAAACTCCTTGGAGTCATCATTGATGATGAACTCAAATTCAATTCGTACAGACTCCAATGCATAAAAAAGACACACCAGAAACTTGGTTTATTGTATTATAATAAAATGTTTCTCACTGCAAATGCTAGACTATCCCTCACTCAAGCCCTTCTTCTCCCCTTCCTTCTATATGCTGCCCCAGTACTTACCAACATTCAAACCACAACCATGAATAAACTCCAACAACTATACCACAAGATAGCTAGATTTATTACAAACTCTCCATATAATACTCATCACTGCTTAGCACTAAACTCCCTCCACTGGCTAGCATTCCCTCACCTACTACTTCTATCACAACTTCAAATGTTGCACTCCATTTTCTACAAACCTTCATCATGTCCAGCTTTCTCTTCCCTCGTCACTATCTATACCCCTCCGTACCTCCAATCAACAACTATTGCACATTTACCAACCCAAATAAACAGTAGGCAAACTACTATATAAACATTCCATTACCCAAGCTTGGAACAAACTACCAAGAGAAATTTGTTCCATCATTCACCTATCCTGCTTTAAGGAAAAACTCAAGCTCCAGCTACTAAACTCTAAACTCTGCCCTTGTCAAGCCCCACCCTAACCTCCCTTACCCCATTATACAGCCTCTTTCTGTCTCTCCCCATACTGTTAGTACTCCTCCTCATTGGATACTTTTCTAAACTGTATAATTCAACACACTTGACCTAAAACTTCTTCTTCTTCCGGCTTTTTTCCTGGTTAGGGGTCGCCACAGTGGATCACCTGTCCGCTTATGATTGGCAGTGGAGTTTTACAGTGTCGGGTTGCCAGCCCAGCACCCAACCTTCCACAGAAGGCACGCACACACACACACACGCACACACGCACACACGCACACACACACACACACACACACACACACACACACACACACACACACACACACACACACACACACACACACACACACACACACACACACACACACACACATCTAGGGCCAATTTAGAGTGTCCATTCCACCTGCAGCATGTCTTTGGGATGTGGGAGGAAACTGGAGCACCTGGAGGAAACCCACGCAACCACAGGGAGGACATGCAGACTCCACAGAGAAGCCACCACAGCCGAGGATCAAACCGGATCAAACCGGAGAACCTCTTACTGTGAGGCGGCAATGCTAAGCACTGCACCAGCGTGGCCGCCCTACACTTGACCTTAAATTAGTAGTTGTAAATATGTAAATATTATTGTTACTTTATTTTCTTTTTTTTTGCTATGTACACATTTATTTCTTTGTCTCTCTTTTTTCTTGCCTTTGTCTTTAACATCATTGTATAAATACTTTTTGACACAATTGTTTTTGATTTTACTAGAAACTGTTTGTATACTGGAGCTTTTCTCCTCGGGTCTCCACTGAAAACAAGCCCCAAGCCCAGCTGGACCAACCTGGTTAACAAATGTCAATAAATAAATAAATAAATGATGCTTATGTCTAGCATGAAAAAAGACCAAACATTAACAACAGCCTGGTCTAGACCTCCAATCAAAATAGGAGAAAATGTGGTCCAGTTTGAAAATTACTATTTTACAGAAGTAATGAGTAAAAAGGCAAATTTAAGTAAATCCATGGAAGACAAATAAGAAAAAAAATCTAAGAAATTTAAAAACAAGTGACATTATCTTCTACTGATGTTTGTTTACATTTTCATTTTCTTTAAAGAAATCTTTACTATATCTGTCAGTGTGAGTTTGGGGGAGTAAAATAAAAGCAAAAAAGTAGAAAAGGTAACACAATTCAAAAGGGAAGGACTGCAATTTTTATGGAAATTTTTGAACAACATAGGTTGCAAATGTTAAATATACTCTTACCTGCTGTCCTGCAAGCTAATGTCTATGACTTTGAACTCATAATTATTTTAAAGTTACTTTGTTTAATTATAATGTATAATTTATTTAGGTGAATGTCTTATATGGTAGACTTTAAAGTTAGCATAATACATTCAATCTACAGATTAATAGTTATGATGCATAAGAATGGCATTGAAATAATATATATATATATATATATATATATATATATATATATATATATAAAAATAAAACTTCTTCTATTTAAAACACTAAAATAATAAAGTAAATAAAACTTGCAGGCACCAAACAGTTCAATTAAGCTTTCGCTCTTATTAGATGAAAGAGCTTCTTCAGAATAACCAAATTTTCAAACACATACAGTATAATTCAGAGTAAATCACATGTAAGTACAGTAACCAATGAATTAAATCAAAACATTAGTACAGAGACCAATGAAATATCAATATGACATTCAAACAGTACCAATGAAATAGTATAAAGTGTGAAACTAATATGAATATGTATATATGTACATGGAATGCATATTCATAAGGGTAAAATACACCACTCCTAAGAGTTCCATCTTAAAGCACATTTGATGTTGACACTTTCATTCAACCCAGGGAATGCTTCTGAATTCAAAAGCAACTGCCACTTAAGTTCTCTTAGTTCTAGGTAACATTCCCAATCACCAAAAAACATTCTACTTGTTCAAGAATAATAAAATAAAATTTCTTAAAAGAAGTGCAGGCAATGCTATTTTTGCATGGAGGGGCAACCAAACTACTTTAGACGCGTTTATATCAGATATGAAAGAAAACATTGGTTTTTTGAATCTTATTATATCAGACTGTGGTTTTTCTGTTTCATTTCTTGATACTAAAATCAGCATTCTACCATCTAAAATAATATGTTCTACCATTTATAGAAAGGATACTTATAAGAACAATCTGCTTGATTTTTCCAGCTCCCATCCATTTTTCATGAAGAAAAACCTTGTCAGAAGTCAGTTTATACGTATTTCTAGAATCATTAGTCATGAACAAGATTTTCACACTAATGCTATGCTGTTAAAAAAGATGTTTCTAAGAAGAAATTACCCTGAGTGGTTAATTGATTCTATTTACACTGAAGTAGCATCTGAGAGATATACAAAACATTTTCCTATTCTACTATATGGATTCAAACCTATGTCTGCTAAACCTGATACTTCCAACAGATCTCTTAGTTTCCCGCTACCCATCTCTAGGGACATGCTTCATATCAGAAATATTATTTCTAATAACTGGGACCTGTTAACTGAATCTCAGCACATGACCACAGCTATTGGCACCTCACCTTCTTTTTCTTTTAAAAGAACTAGAACCATCAGAATGAATCTGGAAAATAGAGATTCTCCTTTTTGGATCAATAGCACAACTACATCTAATGTACTAGTAGGTATGCATTCTTGCATGAAATGTGTAGTTTGCCCTTATATTTTATCAGGAACCCATTACACTTTTCCCCACTGTAACTATACTATTAGATATTCCAAACATTTTTTCTGTCACTCAACCGCAGTAGTTTATGCTGGTATATGTGAAACTTGTTCTGCTTTTTATATTGGAAAAACAGCTAGGAAGCTCTCAGACAGGATTAAGGAACACTTAGGAGCAATTAGATCTAATAATATGAACAATGCCCTAGCTAAACATAGCATTGCCTGCACTTCTTTTAAGAAATTTTATTTTATTATTCTTGAACAAGTAGAATGTTTTTTGGTTATTGGGAATGTTACCTAGAACTAAGAGAACTTAAGTGGCAGTTGCTTTTGCATTCAGAAGCATTCCCTGGGTTGAATGAAAGTGTCAACATCAAATGTGCTTTAAGATGGAACTCTTAGGAGTGGTGTATTTTACCCTTATGAATATGCATTCCATGTACATATATACATATTCATATTAGTTTCACACTTTATACTATTTCATTGGTACTGTTTGAATGTTATACTGATATTTCATTGGTCTCTGTACTAATGTTTTGATTTAATTCATTGGTTACTGTACTTACATGTGATTTACTCTGAATTATACTGTATGTGTTTGAAAATTTGGTTATTCTGAAGAAGCTCTTTCATCTAATAAGAGCAAAAGCTTAATTGAACTGTTTGGTGCCTGCGAGTTTTATTTACTTTATTATTTTAGTGTTTTAAATAGAAGAAGTTTTATTTTTATATTATTTTCTCTTCTGGTGTACGGTTTTTGTTGTATATATATATATATATATATATATATATATATATATATATATATATATTAAGGTTAGTCTGTTGGCTGAGGGTAATATATTTAAATATAAAAATGGGTGGACTTGTGTATGTTATAATGATTAATGGTGTATACTTTGGATGCTTACAGGAATACAAAGTCAAGTTTGATTTTTTGCTGGATATCTGTATTAAATTTGAATCTTAGTAGTAATAAAAAGGGGAAAGGAATTAAAGTGAGATTTAAACGTAATTCTTAATTTTGTTCAACTTATATTGATATGGTACTTTATTGTATTTCTACATTTTAATATAATGACTTAAAAAGTACCTATTACTGTAATTAAGTGATAATTAATTTGCAATCGTTTTGATTTTAATTAGCACTATGCAGTACTAGACATATCTAATTACATAAATATTAGTTGTATCAATACTGAAGTGTCTACAATACTTGAAAGTGAAGGTATTTAATCTGATATTTCTTCAAAAATTTAGTATAATTTTATATATTAAATTAATACAACAAATAAAATTAGTAAGTGACTTGTCAGTCTCTAAAATGGAAAATAAACATATGTTTATTATAAGTTACATCAGCAAATGTTAATGTTGGTTTTAGGTGCTAGTAAAGGGATAGATGGTTTAGGCAGTTTATCTACTAGGGTATGCAGATTGGGATCAGCATTGGTAGGTTGTATGGATAATGCCACAATCACATTAATGCTTAGTATGGCGGGACACCAAGGATCAATAGCTGCCTACATTTGTACACTAGTTAGGCTTTACCAGACAAAACTAGAGTCAGTCTTGAAAGGGGAAGAGGGCGGGGTACTGTCCAGACCAGTGGGAGCAGATCACATGAGACTCCAAGTGCTTCTCAGGAAAGTAATATAACTAGTCTGATCATTCTGGCCGTCTTTGTTCTTACAACAAAAATATCTTTTCCCTTACTAAATTCTAACATCCAAACTATCCCTTTTATCATGGAATCCCAATTTCTCTCTACCTATCTCAAGCTCACTACTGCTCCTATCTTTATCTACCTATCTCAAGCTTCCTACAGTTTCATCATATTCCCTCCTTCTTGTACTTCATCTCAATATTGCCTTAGCTATCACTGTCTAGAACAAGTAACACTAACATAGTAATAATCGGCCATATTATGGTTCATGCGCCATACATGTATCTGATAAATATTAACCGCTAAAGCTTTGATACTGATCTACTGATCAGTCACTTCTCTATGATGGCACAAGCTATCTCATGCTTGTTTTTTTGTTAGCTTTCGAATTTTTTTCTACTTTATATTACTCTCTCTTAATTTTTATTGTTTATGTATAAACTATTTGCTACCTATATTTACTAAAGTTATGCATTCTTGATTGTTATCATTTTCTTGTATTGTTTTTAACGTGTATTTATAATGAAGCTTTTCTCCTCGGGCCTCTGATGAAAAAGGGCCATTGGCCAGTTAGACATACCCGGTAAACAAATGTAAAATAAAATAAATAGTCAGTGGGACAATCACAATAGATTTCATGCAGACCACATCAGCATTCATCAACACCTAGAAGAACTTTTTATTCAAAGTCCCTTTCAGATTCACAAAGCACTGTCAGTCCAGTGTGTGCAGGGTCACCTGTGTCAGTTAGGTCATGACATCAAATAATCTCACCATACAGCTCTCATGACAGCCTCTCTTCAAAATCACTTCCACTGCCTCCTAGCCTGTCCTTAGGAGATGTGTATAACTTCTTTGATCTTGAATTATTGTGAATCAACTCTGATAACTCTGTTACTTACAATATGACCTTCATAAAGACTGTTAAATGGTTTAACAAGAAGGGTTGTCTTTGAAGTCACTAATTATCGTGTGAGACAAAATAAAAATAATGTGATATGCATTACCTCATCAAATAACATATTTTAATTTGATAATAAACTGCAACTATAAAAAAATGATACATGTTCATTCAAATGCAGACCAGGATCTATTGTACATTATTGCAAATAGTAAACTAAAGATAGCACAGTCAATAAAAACTTTAAACTTAAAGGATATGCAGATAAATGTAAAGGAAATGTACACAATAAACAATTCATTAATGTCCCCAAAAGATTTTATGTAAAACTGGGAAAGAAGGCAAAAGGAATAAAAATACTATCAAAAAAAGAAAAAAGAAAAAAAATAGACATATTTTGGAGAAAATATCAATGAAGACCCTGTGCAACATAACAAAGGTGCCGAATGGACAGAAGAAGTAAAACAAACAGTAAGAAGTTCACATGTACGGGATATGAAATGGGATGACGTAACAGCTAGAGAAACTGAAAACAAAATTAAGAAAAACTTCTGACTCGAAAACCCCTTGCCCAGATGCAGTACCTAATTTATGGCTAAAAGTATTAACATCTTTACATGAAAATTTAGCCCTAAGAACTATTTATATGTGCATCCCAAATAGACACCGACCTGGTTAACAACAGAAAAACAATATCCCTACTCAAGAGTGAACCTACAAGTTATCCTAAAAACTATAGACCAATAACTTGCTTTCTGATTATGTCTAAACTATATACTGTAATTGATGCTGATAAAGTTTATAGTCATTTAGAAGAAAACTAAATCATGGCAATAGAACAAAAGACTAATAGAAGAAAGTCATATGGAACAAAGGATCATTTGCTTTTAAATAAAATCGAAATGGAGAACTGTAGAAAATCACTGTTGCTCTTTTGTCTTGCCTTTAACCCATTAAGCTATCCACTTAACAGATCAGTTCATAGTTGCAATTTGGCTCCAAGAAGTGTATAGACTTCTCATCTTCTTTTTGTGGATGATTTAAAACTGTATAGTTCATCAAATAAGGAAATGAAAGCAAAACTGCAAGTGATAAAAACTTTCTCAGATAATATAAGAATGTCATTTGGTCTTGATAAATATGCAAAAGTAACCTTTAAAGCAGGAAAGCTGGAACATCAAGAAAATATCAGTCTGGGACCTGAATGTGATATAAAAGAACTTGAGCAGGAGGGAATGTAATAATATTTGGGAACTGATGAAGGATTGACAATAAAACATGAACAAATGGGAAAAACTCTCAAAGGAATATTTTGGATGACTTAAATTAATACTGAAGACAGCCCTGACATCTAGGAACAAAGTCCAAGCTATTAACCAAGTTATTCTTCCTATTCTAACTTATAGTTTTGGAGTGATTGACTGGCCCCAAAAGGTATTGGATCAGCTGGAGAAAAAAAACAGGAAAATGTTTCATGCCTATCAAACGATTTATAATAATCAGTGTGTATACCACAGTTATATATTCCCTGTTCTTAAAGAAGTATAGGCCTCCTCAAAATTGATTACATGTATAGATCTCCAGTCATAGGACTGCATACGTATTTGTTGACCTCTCAAGATACAAACATACTGTAAGTTTAAAAACATGAGGGGAACAAGTCTAAGATGACTTCCTGTTTAGTTTAACAGAAGCATATCAACGTCAAGTGGAAATGGAAATCAAACCCGAAGTGGACAAATATCAGGCAGCGACCGAATGTACCAACAGCAACCGAATGTGCCAAAAAACAAAAGAATGAATATAAGGTGAAGAATCAGATGAGGAGGCAAGAAATGTGCTACTATAGTGATAAATACAGAAAACTCCTGGAACAACCTCATGTTAATAAGGATTTGACAGAGGTGAATTTAAACCAAAAAACAAGAGATTAATATTGGCAGCCCAGGATAATGGACTATATACACTTACAAAATCCATTGAATGTGTTTGGGAACCAGACAAATTCAAGTTTTACAAAACAGAACTGGAAACAGTCGCACGTCTTGTTGCTGGGTGTGCTATACTAATGGCAGAAGGCTTGTATATTGAAATGCATAATAATGTGGCAAGACTGCCACATTGGGGATTATGCAAACATCACAATATTGAAGTAGCTGAGAAGCATTGGGAAAATGAGTCACAAAGCATTGCAGAAAATTATAATGTTTATATCACATGGGATCCCCATTAACCAACAGTTCCAAAAACAGATGTGGGAAAACCAGATATAATAGACCATGAAAAGAAGACAAAAGTAGCATTGATCATTGAAATTGCTGCACCCAGTGATTACAGTGTCTTACATACAGAGAGACACAAAGCCATAAAATACCAGGATTTTCAGGCATAAATGAGGGCAATGCGGAGGAAGGATACAGAGAGAGTTCCAACAGTAGTAAGAGCAATAGGCCTTATAAAAAAGAATTTACAGTAGTTTTTAGTTATGTTACCAATATATGTAAATGAATTGTAGAAGGATTCAATCCGGGGCACATTGCGGGTCCTGCAAAGACCACATTTGGCTAACATCAAAGATTGAAACAATACTTATTTCAAGAACTTTAATCATACTTTGACTAAGGAATGGCATGGTATTAGAAACCCAAAAGATTTGGAGTATTTAAACTGGTAGAAAGTTTTTTTATGTTGAAGTATTCACACAGAGTTTTTATTACACTCCAAAAGTTCTCTAAATTTAGTAAAACAGCTGTTAAAAACAGTTGGAGATAGGTTCATAGGTTCATAGGTTCATACTAGGCTATCTTCCCTGGGGCAATTATAAGCCTAGCCCAATTCTGTATGGCTTATGCCACCCCTTGATTTGAGTATACTGTGCCCTTTTTAAGGTTTAGTTTACTGTGCCTGTCTAATAGTGACACGGGAGTAATCCCTGGGACAAACCTACGATCCCCCATCCACCTATCGAGATTCTTCTTGAAGAGATTCAGTGAGGTGCTCTGCCTCACATGAACTGGAATTCTATTCCAGAGTGAAGGGAGCCTCTGGGTTATGAACCTGTCCCTCCAGCAAGTTCTATTTATTTCTGTGCTGAGGTTCAAGTCCCTCGAGTGTGTGGCTCTAAGGGATTTAGATTTACTGAGGTGGAGCATGTCCATTAATTCTGGATTTGACATAGCTTTGTATGTCAGGCATAGATCGCCTCGAAGTAGGCGGTATGCAACTGAGTAGAGCTGGAGTTTTTTTAACCGAGCAGCATATGGCATCTGTTTGAGACCCTTGATCTTCTTGGTGAGATACTTTTGGGGTCTTTCTAATTGCTGCAGGTGTCGGGTAAGGTACATCCCAAAAGGGGCATTGTATTCTATGATGGGCCTGATGAGGGATGAATAAAGGGGCACGATTACCTCTCTTGATCTAGATGTGAAACCCTTCGTGATGAGGTGGGCTATGTAGAAGGTCTTTCTAACCACTTTGGCAATGTGGTTTTCAAAGGAGAAATTGCTATCAACTTGGGTCTGCAGGTCCCTAATAACTTTCTCTGTACTTAATGGGTTTCCGCCTATGTGGTAATTTGTGGGCACATTGTTTTTGCCAAAGGGTATGACTATACATTTTTTGGCATTTAGCTTTAAACCATGGCACTGGCATCGGTTATCTGTCTCTGTGAGACCTTTTTGAAGGATGTTTGTGTCAGCTGGAGAGTTGATTATGGCACCCAGTTTGCAGTCGTCTGCGAACTTGGTGAGCCATAGTCCTCCCACGTTTGCCTGTACCTCGGAAAAGTATATACCGAACAAGAGTGGTACCAGGACAGAACCCTGTGGGATGCCACTTGTGACCGGTTTCAAGTCTGACATGGCTCCAGCAACTCTCACTCTGTGGGTTCTGTCTTTGAGCCAGTTTGCAACCCATCTTGTGACATAGGGGTTTATATTTAAGCTGGATAGCTTATCTATGATGCCCAAGTGAGGTATTGTGTCAAATGCCTTTGCAAGGTCCAGATAGGCTATGTGGACTACCTTCCCTTCATCTATGGCTTTGGTGACTGTTTCAAAGAAGTCAACCAGGTTCAAAAGGCAGGATCTGCCCTTGACAAAGCCGAACTGGGTAGGATCTAGTGTCTGTAGGTCCCCAATGTCTTTGTTTATGAGCTCCATGATGATCCTCTCCATAGCCTTGCAGACTAAGCTAGTCAGGCTTATGGGGCGATACTTTCCAGGGTCTGTAGAGGCTCCACCTTTGTGGAGTGGGACAACTGTAGCTGTACGCCATTCTGTGGGCACATATCCTGTAGTGAGGCTGAGATTGTATAGCTGTTTTATTTGAGGGATTAGTTCCTCTTGGAGTTCATGTAGGACTCAACCTGGGACGCCATCTGGTCCCATGGAAGCAGTGTTTTTTGCTTTGGAGAGGGCAGCCTTCACCTGAGCATCAGAGATGTTTGGGAGGCAGCCCTCTGCCGGGATAGATACTTGCTCTTTTGGGGTGGAGGGGGTGGAGAAGTTTGCACTGAACCTGTCTGCCAGGATATTGGCAATGTCTGTGGGTTCAGTGTATTTTTTGTCATTTAGAAACAACTCAGAACAAGTCTGGGAGTTGCATCCCAGGTTTCTAACATAACTGAAAAAAGCCTTATGATTGTCTTTGGTGTCCTGTGCAATTTTTCTCTCGAAGCTAGCCTTGGATGATTTTATGAGGGATCGTAATTTTTTGCTAGTACTGATCAGAGATGCCTTCCCTATTAGGGATTTTGCTCTATCATGTAGTAGCTTCCTCCTTCTGTTATACAGTTTATTTATGGCAGGGGTCCACCAGACTGGACGCCTGCCTTTGGATGATTGGGTCTTGGTTTTGTTTGGGATAGCATGATCCATGCATTCCTGGAGATGTCCGTAGAATGCATTTATATAGGATTCTGCAGTTTGGGCTGTAGTTTCCACTGGCCCTGGGGCCTTGAAGGATTCCACTTCAGTTTTGAGAAGTGAGAAGTTCGCTTTTGAGAAGTTTTTCACTGTGGTTTTCTGGGCTGGGGGTGGGGTTGGGATGTGGACATCCAGTGAAATTAGTTTATGGTCTGATCTTACCAATGAGGGATATACTTCTGGTGTGGAGCATAGAGTCCCCATGTTGGTAATGATCAGGTCTAGTATGTTGTCCCCTCTTGTGGGAGTGATGACTAGTTGTTCCATAGCATTTGAGTTTATAATTTCCAGGAACCTTTGGGCTAAGGTGCTGGGGTTTGAGTAGTGCTCCCAGTCAATGTTTGGGTAGTTGAAGTCGCCCAATATAATGGTGTTTGGAGAGATCTTCATGTTCTCCAATGTTTTCAGGAAAGCCGAGTGGGATTCCTGACTTTGAGAGGGTGGTCTGTAGGATGCTATAAACTGAAAAGCAGTCTTGCCCACTGTTAGTTACACATGGATGGTCTCCGATACTTCGTGCAATTCCACTAACCTGGAGGTGTGGATATCCTTGATAAATATGGAAACTCCCCCTCCTTTTGTGGTTCGGTCCGGGTTTTGGGGCGAAAAGCATGATATGAGGTATAGCCTGGTAGTGCTGGGGTGCTCTCTGGAGCCTTGAACCAGGTTTCTGTCACTGCACAGATATCGATGTTCTCCATACTGAGGAGAGCTTCGAGTGTGTGCATCTTGAGGTTAAGACTTCTGGCGTTTAGCAGCATTACCCTTAGTTTCTTGTTCCTTGTGCTGTCTATGGGGTGGGTTTGACTTTTGAGCCTTGCCTAAAAAGGCACTATGGGGGTGGCAAGAGCCTTTGCCAATATCCGAAAGCCCAGTGGTGACAGGTGCAAGCCGTCCCTACTGAAGCAACGTGGCTTGTCGAGCATGTCATCCCAGGCTGACAGACACTGGATCCCCTTTGAATGACACCAAAATTTTAGCCAATTGTTAAAATCGATCATTTTGTCTTTGTACTGTGGCATCATTCTAGGTGAGGGTAAGATGCTGCTCAAGGTCAGGGTCATACCAGCCTGGGCTACATGATCAGAGAGCTCCTCTATGTCTCTTTTCATGTAGTCCAGGGAGGTACGGCTCAGGTCATTCACACCAGCATGTACAATGACTGAGTCATATTTGTATTTGCTTTGGAGTGACCTGAGTGCTTGCGTTATGTGGCGGATCCTAGCACCCGAAAGGCAGCTCACCGTGACCTTCTCTTTATTCAGCCTGGTGAGCGGGACGTCAGTGTGTCTGACAATAGAGTCACCTATTACAAGAGTATCAGGTGTGTTATTCAGCCTTAAGGGCTGTGGCTGCTTGGCACACTGACTTTGTGGGTTATGTGTTGTGCGTGTTTTGTTTTGAGGTAGCGTTTGCTTGGATGTCTGCTTTGGAGGTGTCTGTTGCTTAGGTAGATTTTTATTTAGAGCCTCCAAGTATGTTTTTGTGTATTTATGTATTTGGTTCGCTGATGTGGTGGAACTATGTGATACTGGAATTGTGTTGTGTGAGGTTACCTTCTCCTCCTGACTGGTTACACCAGTTTTGAGATGAGAGAGCTCAGCCTCCAGTTTGGCTAAATAGTTGCATCTCTCACATATATTTGAAACTGTTTGGAGGAAGAGAGGGTTGTCCGTGTATATGAGACAGTTGTAACATTGCCTCAAAATTCCCAGATTCACCAGCTGGACTGGAGAGGAAACCATTGACTGACCTTTGGACATGCTAAAGTAATATAGGGAAACTGAATTTAATATGGACCAATAGAGGACAGGGTAATCGTAGAGAGTATAAGAGTAAGTAGTGCTTATGGTTTAATAGTGCAAACTTGTAGGATTACTTAATTGGACCAGTGAAGGGCCTTAGAATGAGAATATGGTGTTTAAATTGAGAGATAGAGCAGTTCTAAGGGAAAAAGTGAAGAGCAGACTTTGTGGAGCCAGGAATAGTTTAAACCCAATTAGGCAGCGCTGCCCGCTGTTGCGCTATGCTCAAAAACGCGCAAAACCGTGCAAAAGAGGGTTTTAAGAGAGGAAGATGAAGGAGTTTTGGAATTGACCCAAAATGGCCAATAAAACTACAGTTTCAAGTCAGTAACCACTCCCACAGGGGCAGGCAGGCTGCTCAATGTTTTTCACTGCCACTGATCAACAGAGAGACTTCCCTTTAGCCCAAGCAAAAAATGGCCTCACAGAAACTTACAAACAGTTCAAGAACAGCAAGCCTGTAACTGAACTTTTTTAAATTTCAGAAAAGTGGGGAAAAAAGCAAGAGTTTTTTTGTTTTTTGTTTTTTTCAGAGATAGCAGAGGTTCACAAGTATCAACAAGTTATAACAGTGCAGTAAATGACCCCGCACAAGAGTGCTAGGCCAAAGACAGATACAATACAAGTTTTGAGAAAAAAGCGATTTTAAAAATAAGTGCAAACAGGAAATTTAGTAAACAGCTCTAGGTTGTGCTCTAAATACAGTTACTAATGCAGAAATCAAGTTTATCAAGCCAGAAAATGCTCAAAATAGGCGGCTATGCAGAAAAACTTAGCAAATAAACAGAGGAAAAATACTTAAAATCTCAAAAGTGTAATAGGGCAATTAAAGCTAATTGGATACATATGTTACTGGAAAGATGGTTATAACTTTTTTGAAACATTATGATCAGATAATTATAAACATACAAGAGTAACAATTTTAAAAAATGGCCCAGTCTATCTAACTAGTGATCAATATACAGTTCTTTGGAGTCTTCAAGCAGTTGTCAGGAAAGTCATTACTAATAAATGAAAGTCTGATGCAACTCATTTGATCAAATAATTTTTACATTTAGCCATAATTGTATATAATAATGAAAAAGAGACAATAAGATTAAGATCTGCAAACAATGTCAAGAAGGCAAGTTGTTGGGATAAGTTAAACATTTTAATAGTGAAATATGAAGAAAATTATGCGTGTGCATTGATACCTGTGCAACAGTTTGTTTGGGTTGGGAGCAGAATCACTGCATTAAATGTTTGATTCACAGATGTGCAGATGAATTACTAATGAGCTTTTTTTCATTGCATTTATCTCATTGAATCACTACTGCCAGAGCACACTATATCTCACAATTAACAGTAAGGGGGTCTTTTTCTATGCATACTGCCATGTCCCCCAAACAAATCTTCAATGAGCGACTGTGGGACTTTCCCTTATTTGCAAAAAATAATATAGCCAGAATTATTACAAATATCAGACAGCTATAATTGTTTAAAGAAAAAGTGTAAATATGTGAAAGCACTGAAGGTGAAACAAGAATTTCAAGCTGATCTAACAAAAACATTCAAAATGTTACATTCCTTTGTAAAAAACACATGCTGAATGCCAAATGAAATGCTGAATCAAATAAATCTAATCGTAGTTCTGGAAGAAGACAATGACACCAAAGAGCTGAGAAATCTATAAATGATGTGGTTAATACATTCATTAAAAAAAAAAACTTCTAGCATTTACAGATATGAACTGAAGATGAAGTGATATGCAAGTGAGTTAAAATTTTGTTCTCTGATAAGATGTAATGTTGAATTCTAGGAAACAGGAACTTTAAATAAATAACTTTGAGTCTGTCTTGCTTAATCTTAAAGACCTGATGACTAAATATCCTCAGAGAGCTTATGAAAAACAATGTTTAACTTTTCATAAAACTGGTATGCATTAAGAAATGAAAGAACTAGCTTTCAGCAGTGGCACTGAGAGATGAAGCCCTGACTATGGTCCAGGTAACTTGAGTTTGACTGCCTACTTGGGAGCCTCTTTGCACAGGGCATGGAAGATGAGTGTACCCATCCTGGGGCGGGGTGCACACATTCAGGGCACACTACTGTGTTGCTCTCCATGGTGGATACAAGCAGACAACAGTGCATAGTCTCTTGTGGAAATGAGGGTAATGCAGAGTTAAAACGTAGAGCATGTCACACCCAAAACGTGCCTTCTGACTACACTCACAAGGGGTTGGCATCAGGTGTTTCAGGCTTCTCATATGAGGCAAAGATAATCCGTGGAAGTAAAAAACATTTGGCAGACCCATTGGACAAGGGGACACTCTAGAAGCAGTCAGCTGTGGGGTGAGTCAAAAACAGGCTAAAAAAGAAAAGAAAGAAATTAACAAACCAACATGATACTTTAGTGGTAGAAATAATAAAGTACCAATAAATAAACATCCCTAAATAAAGTCCTTTCCAAACTTTATTGCCAATTTATTTTCTGTTATCTAATAAACCCACATAAAAATTCAATGGAAGTAGTTCTTATGTCTTCTTTATTTTTTATATCAGTTTCTTTTCTCACCCCAGACAACAGTGAAGTTTTGACCTTCTCCTTAATTTCATTGAGACTCAATTCATTGAAGCTTCAAACAGACAAAACAAACTGGTCAAATCTTAGTTTTACTGAAATGAACAAAAAAAATGATTTTTTGTAGGAGAGGAGGTCTCCTCTGAACCCCAAAATCCCCCTTATTTAGATTTAACAACTCAAGGGTCACACAGCCATGGAGGAACCAAAAAATCCCAAAATGTTTCCTTATATATAAAAAATGAGCAGTTCAGTGTTAGGGGATACAGACTGATGAATTTAAACTCATTCACTTTACACTTGAATGAGCATAGGAAAGCCAACTTATAGACATTCCTAATTCCTTTCTCATGTTTCTTGCTTTCATGATAGCTCTTTTCATATCCCTGCCTAAAATGGAAATAGTAGCCATAGCTGACAAGTTGCAGTAGCACATCTGTGAATTGTGACCCAGTGCCACTGAAGATATTTAACACCCCTGGTCTCTCCTCCAATCATTAGGCTTAGCAGGTTGCTGTATATGCATTTAGTACCAGCTGTACAAGTGGTTATGCACTAAATCCACAACTTTCTGAAGAATACAAATATTGTTCTGATATGTGTACCTCTTGGGCTAGTATAGTAGTAATGTCAAGAAAAACAGTACCTAAGAGGTTTAGTTTTAGACATATTTAAACATAATCTGGAAAGTTATTTATACCCATCAGAAAAAGAAGACCAAATAATGACACCCCCCACCAACAGAAGCCCCTTATTCAGACTTATTAAATAATAAACTATTAAACTCTGTAAAACATTTCCTGTCCCCTAGGCAACTCATGACCCGTCTGGCCATGGTACTGAAGAAATCATGTTCTGAGGTAATCTCTGTTGCTGCTGATGAGATAGTCTATTAAATGTTTTGATCAAATCTACAAATTAAGTAAAAAACATAATTCTCTGAAATGACTCATAGACAGGGTGAGTCATGACATTAGCTCTGCCTGAAAACTATGTTTATTATGAAACCATGTTGTTCCAGACAGAAATGACCACAGCATTACAAATAAACATAAACATCACTCAATTTTAGCTCAGCTACAGCAGGCAGCAAAGAAAAGTGTTGTTTACTTTAATGGTTCTATCCCCTCACATGTAAATAAGTTTAATTCTGGCCATCATTTACAAAACAGGAAAACATCAGGAAAGTGCCTTATAGCTTTCTCAGAAGAGGTGTTGTTAAAGCAAGAAAACTCTTGACTTGTAAACACTACTCCTAAACTGACTGTAATAGTCTGCAGAGGACCATGGAAACTTATAAAATAAGGATCCCGTGCTTAACTCTCTCATTAGATAGCGGTCCTTAATTGCACCATTCTCAGTATTAGAGTTTAGTTCAATAAGAACAGAACTTACTGTGTGATTTGGGTAGGCTGCATATTAGGTATGAGCAGAGGATGCTGTTAGGCATGGCATCTTGTCTGCATTTTGATAGCCTGCATACCTCCCCACCCTGGGATGAGGTGGGGTAGAGTAATCAGAAGTTAGGTTAGCCTTTCATTTTTATTTGTTGTAGACTGCACGACCCATGTGGTACTTGAATACATTTTGGAAAGAGCGGATATTGTTCAGTGTGACCTATATTCATGATGCATATAGACTGTACACGTGTCTTTTGTTGACATCTTGAGTGAGGCTGTAACAGATAAGCACTTCTTCACATGAGCTGCATTATCAATTTTCACTTACTGATGGTAAACGAGAACAATTTGACAGATATGGAGAAGTACTAAGAGGGTCCTCTCTCTCTCTCTCTCTCTCTCTCTCTCTCTCTCTCTCTATCTAGCTATCTGTCTGTCTATCTATCTGTCTATCTATCTATCTAGGCAGTTATGAGCAGCAATCAGCTGCAATTCAGGACCAGTGCTTACATTAGGTCCAGTCTTGTCCATTACTACAGATTGATAGCCAGGCAGATACATTGCTAAATCTGTACGTTGGGCTGGCAACCCCCTTAACCCCCCCCCCCGCACTTAGCTTTTGTAAAAAAATAGAGAGTGGGTATTAAGGGGTGGCAGCCTCCATTTACAAATGGAGTTAACAAATAAATGTAGACTCATTACAACCACCTAATGGGTTATCTTGTGTGTTTAGGATTTGCCTTTAGAATATTGAAATACCAAAAGTTGGAAATTTACAACATTGAGCCCAAATGCTTGAATCTTGTAAGCTTGAACTAGCAAAAAAAAAAAAACATAACAGTGTTTCTTTTTGCCAGAATCTGAATTGTGTGGAAATGCAGCACAGTAGGAATTGGGGTAGTGATCCTTCCCCACTGTGGTGCAGTCTCAGAGTTGTAATATATATGTAGCTGGGTGAGGGGTGCAGTGGGCTTTCCACCTTGCAAAACAGGAGTTTTGTGTGTCTTTTAGAACTTGCAAGATTAGTGCATTTGAACTTACTCTTGTAAGTTTCATAGTTTTGGTATTTCAAGATTTCAATATAGAGCTATGTTCAGCCGCTTGAACCTACTGCCCTACCAGTTGTTGGCACCTATCAAATGATGCATCACGATAGGTCTTAAATTGCATTATTATTGTATCACATCGACAGGTGTGGAAAAGGACAATGAGGTTTGAACATTTGCCACTATGATCCACCTTCAGGGGACAAGACATTTGTGATGTGGATCCTGTATATCTGATCCTGGGGCAGTGCTTGCAGCAGGGAGGTGATGCCATGTGTGGAATGTATGCCTGAGTTTGTTTATATTTCACATGGATCACCACGTTAATTGTTCATATCCTGGCTAGGGGAGGACCTGCTGAACGAGACCTACATCCCTCACCTGGTACAGGCCATGTCATTCATCTTAGGTACAGTTACTATGTCAAACAGTTAGTGCTATCTACTTAGAAACAAGTGCATTATGATTCTGTGTGTTTATCACTGATGCACATCTGTGTGTATAAGACACAGCAAGAGGCCTATAGACTCTGTAGAAAACCTGGATGTTTGGCAGCATTATTTCAAAGGCTGATGAATTCCCTTGGTGAGTGACACCTGTACGTTAGTCCTCCTTTGTGATAAAAGAAGTGTGTCATTTGTGTTTCTCATATAGTCACATGGAGTGAGTCATCTCAATGGTGTGGGGTATCTTAATGTGGATATGGTGCACTCACCTTGTATGTACAATTTCATATTCATAGGTTCATAGGTTAGTACTAGGTTATCTGCCTTTGTGAGCCATTTTAAGTCTAGCCAGAGTTCCCATCCCAAACGTAAGCATGAAATCCTTGACCTTGTGTCTATGAGGTAAACACCATAACCATTATGCCAACCCACAATCCAAAGTTGAAACTACCCTGTATGAGGATCGGACTCATGACCTTCAGATTTTGAACTGACATGCTGCCTACTGTGGTAACAAGAGCTACATGTTGTATATATCACTGGGTGAACATATGCTGCTATGTGACACCTTCACATTGTGATCATGTACTGTCATATGACTGCAAGAACTACACAAACCAATCTTTACTTTGTGACAGTGCATTATCTAGGAGTTGAAAAGCTTGCGTACCTATCTGTCAAGTATGTGGTAATGGTGTCAGTAACCATAGTATCCACTTAGACATCAATGTTAGGGCATAAAATCCCAACAGTGATACATAGTCAGGAGATCACCTGTTAATCACTGTAGCATTGATTCAGTATATCATTTTACACGTTTTCTGTTGTAAACATTCACATATGCATATGTACCTACATGACTGTGTTATTTGATGCTATAGTTAGAGTGTACCTGCTTACAGATGTGGGTATAAGTAAGAAAATTTGCTACATAGACTACAGTGTGTGTCACTTTTCTTACATACATCTCTCAATGCCAATGGAGTTATCTACATTGCAGTCTATATCTACTCACATGATTTTCTACAGTAATGTGCCACAGTCTATGCTATCTGTTGTGTAGTATAAAGGGTCCTGTCAAATGATATACATCTGGCATACCATGGCACATATGGTATACTGATACATCTGTACAATGGGACAGCCATGCTGCACAGGGTTATGTGTTTTGCTGTAGTAGGACATTTTTTTGTTTATTTCTCTAACTGCATAGAGTCCTTGTTGATAAGGCAGGAATACACATAGTATTCATGTCTTATTCTGTATTTCAAGCTTGGTAGCTCAGTTTTTTTAAGCTGAGAATCACTTAGAATTTTGCACTAGCTTTCAAAGCATTCCCTTTCAAGTATGAATTTCCCGGATTCTGCTAGCATCACATAACACTTTTGTTTGTTTCATCTGAAAAGATGCTGTCAAAGGGACAATCTACAATGACAAGGAATTCAGCATTCATAAAGCAGTGCAAAATAATGCCATTTTGTGTTTGGTTTGTTTCTAGCAGTCTTCCTCGTAACACAAGGAAAACATGTTCATATTCCATACTTCTCACCTGCTATGATTTAGGCATAGTGCTATGATTTTTGACTTCAGATTTTACCTTGCTTCTCATAGACTTACTGATTTTCTTCTGATTTTCCTCTTATAGACAGCTTGTACAAAGGGTCATGTGTCATTAAATAACTGAGGTAAGCCTTTAACTACCTGGGGTGTGGGATCAAAAGACCTTCTATTCTATAAAATAAGAACGTGCTCTTCTTTTAGGTCCCCTGCTATGATTTTTAGTGTTCAGAGGTTGAGAAGTATGTCATGTTCTGTTTTTGTGTGTGTGTGTGTGTGTGTGTGTGTGTGTGTGTGTGTGTGTGTGTGTGTGTGTGTGTGTGTGTGTTTCAGGTCAGGTTGGTTATATTTTAACACAAATAATTCTACAGATTTCAGTATTCCCTTTAAGATTTTACATTTCTCAGCAGGAGTTCTGCTGACTTCAAAATCAGCAGTTTTAATGAAGAGGTAGCAGGTTCAAACACAGTCATGGAATTCAAGAGCGCACAAGATACACAGAAAGGAATTATGACCAGTCTGCCCTGACTGCTGTATGTTATATATTTGTTTCACTTTGTCTTATGTCCTCCTTACCCAGTGCCTGTTTCAGTTCCATCAGCCCCATGCATCCTTTGGTACAACATCCTACATCGCATTGAGAAAGCATTTCTAGTTGAGGTTATAGTGGTGGTGGTGGTGGGGGAACTGTTATGAGAAAGATCATTTTGCATCATTTGCCAAGAACATGGATACTATCCCTAAAGCTGCCAGATGTCTGTCAGCCATGAAAGATACTGCAGACTGTCTGATCATGGATATGAATAGAGAATATGAATGGCCATTGGTGATATAACTATTTTGCGATGCAAGTAAAAATTATGTTCTCCTTTGAGTTAGTGACACAGCAACTGTAGTGAACCCATCTGGTCCACTTATGGGGTGTTGTAAAGGTCCACCATAAATTATCTTACCAAGGTGATAGATCATCTTCTGGACATCTGCCATTTAAGCTCATAATTTCACAGATAAGTGTTAGGTAACCAGTCTGAAGCTCAATATACACCTAACTGATAAACTATGTTCAAAGGATCCCTTCAGCCTCATGGAAGCCAACATAAGATAGTCCAAGAGATAATCTGAGGTCACCCATCTAATTATCTATGTGTGGAAATTTGGTCTAAAGGTGAGGGATACAATGGTATATGAATCGATTATGCCAATGTGTCTTATTTATCCATTGATGAAGGTTTAATTCCTTTAACCAGGCATTTGAGGAACAATTGGTTATGTGAAGGAATAAAAGGCCATGGATGAAGTGGATCTTTTATGTCTCAAAATCTAGACAAAGATCCTCATGGAGGAGACTATAAGAAATCAAGCACAGAAAGAGAGCTGATGGTCTGTTCAGACAACTGAGGGTCTTGAGCTTATTCATCCTTTTAAATAGGAACTGCTGCAGACTATCATGTTGAATGTTGTATTCAGACAGATCTGCATGAAAAGGAGCCTTGTGTTTGATAATGGGCATCAGAAGAGATGAGATGTGTAAATCTTTGGATCTACAGAACAACATTTTGTAAATGAGATAAGCCAGCTATATGGCTTTCTGCACTAGAACACAGACATTATGGTTAAAACTCAGGAAATTACAAATAAACTAGTGTCTGATTGGAGAGGTGTTTTACCTTATGGCATAATGAAAAAATGTTTTTTTTTGTTTTTGTTTTTTTTTTATTACAAAATGAACTACACTATATTTTATCTTGTTTGGTTTGAGACAATTGTATTTGTACAATTGTTAAAGTAGTCTAACAAATTTTCGACCAGTTTTGAGTCAGAAATGAATAACAACACTTAATTTGCAGTCATTTGCAAACTTAAGACAAACATAGGTCAGGAGCATTGGATTAAAGATCTCAGAATGAGATACCAAGTGAAAGATGACCTAACACTGAACTCTGTGGTACACTACTTGTAACGTTTTTGCATTCTTACATGGTATCTGCAACTCTAACAACATAGCTTTTACTAGACAATCAGTTAGCTATTTACCACACAGCATATGCATTTAAATGCGCATTTACAAGCCAATCAATAATGCCTGCAAGATAAATAGAGCAAAAATGCATTGGCCAAGTCCAGGAATGCCGTTTGTATTGCATAACCAAAATCTACAGCTTTGGTGCTTTTTCAAAGAAATTAATACGTTTAAAGAGGCAACACATACCTTTGGCAAAGTCAAATTGATGTAGGTCTAGGGTTAAGAGGTTTCAAAGTCCAGATTAGTGAGGTCTGAGACAATGTGTTCAATAACTTGATGTATACTCCAGATGAGACTAATAAGCTATAGTTACTAGGGTCAGTGTTTGGACTTCTCTCGTGAAATAGCATTACAATAACTGTTTTCTAGGTTTTGGGAATGCAATCAGTGAAAAGGCTGAGATTAAAGAGGTTAAGTAGGGGTTCAGCACAGCTATAATTGGTACAGATAATAAGGCAACCTAGTATGTTACTGGAGCTCATGGATGAAGTGCTGTTAGCTTTAGAAAGGGCTGAGAGGACTTGTTCCGTAGCAGTTATAAGAGGTGGCTGAAACTGCAGAATTGTTGGAATAATTATAATTGTGGATGGAGAGATTGGCAACCTTCAAACACTGGACTCCACGCAGTTTGGGTTTGTGAAGTTCTGATCTTGTCTCCTGAACCTGATAGACTTCTTCAAATCAGTGAAATAAAATGTATACTTAAGGGGTGAAGTGCCTCCAAAACAAAGTTATAAGTCCAGTAGAAAAAAGAGATTAGAAGCACACCACGACAATCGAAGCCAACTTAAAAAGCTGATGTATCCTTTATTTGTAGAAAGTAAGCGCTTTCACGCCTCACAGGGCGCTTCTTCAGACTTTAATGAAAATAAAAAGTAAAAAACTCCCTTATATCTCTACTTAACTCTTTCTTAAGCCAATGAAATCTCTGAATGTTAATTAGCTAATTCATTCTAATTAATTCTAATTTACAGCAGGGGCGGCTCGTGGCATCGGACTGCCGGACTGCAGCCCCCTCAGCTAAAAAGAAGAAAATGTAACAAAAAATACCTTTTCTTGTGTGACAGTAGCAGATGTTTTTTTTTTTTTTTGTTTAAATGCGAAATTCGAGTCCGCGACTCGGAAGTATGCTCATGCACACTTTAACCGCCTCGGGTTGCGGCGGTTTTAAATAGATTTTTTTTTTGTTTTTATTGCAGCCCGGTGGAGTAATTAAGGCATCATTGTGATGCCCAGAAGTCTATGCGGTTCCAAATCGCATAGAATTGGAAGGGGCTCGGACTGCGACGTCCGCAGGCACATCATGACGTGCTTGCTGGGCTAAATGCTGCTGATTGGTTGTCGCTCTCTTCCCAGGCTTATTGTGCTGGGAAAAGAGCGAGAATCAATCAGATAGTCAGTTGTGGGCTTGTGGATTGATTCGTGACTGTGATTAAGGACCGATTTTATTAATTTATTTGGCATCGGATTTTAATTTTTTTTTTATTTGGGTGGTAATATTTTGTCAGCTGTGCTGTGCAGCCTGTGCTAGCCTGAAGGAAGAACAGAAGAAGAAAGAAAAAGAAAGAAAAGAAGTTAGAAGAAGAACAGAGTGAAGGTGCAGAACTAAAGTAAGTATACTCTTTATTATGTTCCTTTGTAAATAAAGAGATAGTGACAGTTGCTACTTGCATTTAGTCAGTAAAGTAAGAAGTAACTCAATTTCAGGGTAACTCTTAAAAGTAGTAACTGAGTTCTTAAACTATTGTAATTATTGATTGACTGAAGGTCTTTTACTGGAGAGTAGTGCTACAGGGTCTCTTTTAGTGACGGACATTTTTCTGGTGCATGTAAAAAATTCTGTACAGTAATAAGTCATGAGAATGTTAAATAGTTGAGTTGTTCAAGCTGGTTCATTTGCTTCACATAGTCTTTTGGAAGGAAATGTAACTACTTTATTATAACAGGTGGAGAGTTTAGCTTTACGTGTAAGAATAGATGAGGCAAGAGATGAAAGAAGGCAGGTAGATGTTAGTGTTTGTCTTGCACCATCTTTCAGCTAGTGCTTGGGGCTACAGAGGAAGCTGAGTTTCTGGTATGTTTTTAGTGGCTTGCAATATGCATCTCTCAGATTTCAGTTTTTTTGTCAATGTGGATGCCCAAAAGCTTTGTTTAGGTTAAAGTTTCATTTTTGTGTTTTTGGATGAGGTTATTTTAAAAGACTGTCTTTCAATTATTTTTTTTTTTTTTTAGGGTTTTTTTTTTTTAGGTTTTCAAAAGTAGATTTGTATCTTTTAGCCAAGTTTCACTAGCAGTTAAAACATTTTGGGAGCTGTCCTGAAGTACTGGTAGGGATGGGGCTGCACAAATAAGGACTGACTAATCAGCATATTGAACTATGCTAGTGAGGTAGGTGGCAGTATGTAATTTATTTATAAAAATGTTGAATAAGAGGGAACATAATATTGACCCTTTATGGGACTCCAACAGTGACTGGTAGAAGGGAAGACAGATTTTGTTTCTGACTGCTTACTGCCTGTCAGTCAGATAGGTATTGAATCATAAGGCAGAAGGCTGGGTGAGGCCAAGAAAAAAAAGTTCAGTAATATGTTAATGGGATGCAGTGTCAAATGTTTTTGATAAATGTAAAAATAGTGAAGATACCAGGTTACCCTCATTCCTATATTTGTTTATGATATTGGCGAAGTTGGGGTCAGCAGTAGGACTATGCTGGTTTTTGGAGCAAAGGTTGTTAGAGTCAATATATTGCGCAAGTTGTGAGTGGATGCATTTTATAGCACTTCTGACAGAGAAAATAGGGTGGAAAAAGGTCTATAGTTGGAAAAGTCTGTTGATGTGTGATATTTTGTAGTAGTTTTTTTCCAGATGGATGGGGGATATCTCAAAGATGTGAATTGGTTTATCATTATGGATACAGGGAAAGTTGCGGCATCAACTGCTGTTTTTAGGTATTCTGTTAAAAGTGGGTCAGCAGCTTTGGTTTTAGTTTCAGTAGACATTTTCTTATAGCAGAATTGATGACTGTGAGAAAGGAGAATGAATGTGACTGAAGAGGACAGGATGTGGTGAGAGACAGAGAGAGGTGACTTCTTATTGTTATTATTCAGATATAGTATTGTCTGTATAAATTAGGAGTTGGACTGAGATAGTATTGTCACTGGTGCTAGAAGTGAAAGGAGATGGAGTGGTAGTTTAGCCAGGATGTATTAGTTTGTTTAATAATGACCAAAAGAGCTTGGTGTCTATATTGGAGGTTTGTATATGTTTGTTTATCCAATTTAATGCAGTGTTTAGCAATATTTCTGACAAGTCTCAACATATGAAATGCATTTTGTGTTCTACATATATTGAGATACAAATTTTAAAGAAAGAAAGGCTTGAAAGCTGCACAGCTTAGGGGACAAGGAAATTATTTTAATAGATTCCAAGACTAATAGATTGTTACTGTGCTAAGTAATGAAATCCTGTATCCAAATAGGACATTGAGGGCTAGGCATTTATAAGCTACCTCTGTCCATAAAGTATATGGGTGCCAGGCCTGGTGTAAATTTCCTGATCCATATCCATTGGTCTTGGTTGTGCTTAAATTGGGTAATAGACAAAGTCAGCTTCACATGGATGGAAAGCCTCTTCCATAGGAGGGGTAGTTTCATGGACACATATCTGTCTCTCCTGCATGTTCTGTTTAAGTCACAGACAAAATTCAAGTCCCTAGACCATGTATTTCTGCCACTGTTTGACTTAAGAATATGCAGGAGATTCATAAGTTTGGGGTTTGCAGATGCCTTGTAATCCAGGTATAGATCACCCCTCAGCAAACTATAGGAGACTAAGTAGAGGGAAAGGGCTTCATGGTGCTGTGTGTAAGGCACATTTGTTACGCCTTTTATTGTTTTTATAAGGAACCTTTGAGGGCACTCCAGTTGCTGCATATGATTGGTCAGGTATATACTGAAGGGTGCATTGTACTCTATGATTGGTCTGATAAAGGAATATTACAGTGGGCTAATGACCTCTTTGATCCTAGATGCCATGCACTTTATTTATTTTTTTTTTATTTATTTAACATTTGTTGACTGGGAAAGTCCGACTGGGTTCCACAGAGCCTGTTTTCAGCGGAGGCCCCGGGAGAAATGCTCCAGAAATGCTCACTTACTTAAAAGTTGTGCAACATATCAGCCAAAAGGTTGGCAATAGCCCCCAGTTCAGTGTGAGAGATGCCATTTATAATCACCTTTGCACATTGCTGTGCATTTCCCTTGAGGTTATGAACATTGCTGTAAAAATATTGTGGTTGTCCTTTGCCTGAGAAACTATTTTTTCTTCAAGTTTATCATTTGAAGTATTAATTAACCCTTTTAGCTGCCTATTTAGATAGTTCAGGGTTTTTTTAGTATGTTGGGCTTTGTTCATCCTATGCTTAGCCAGGATTTTTTTGTTTTATTGTATAACCGACGGATATTGTGATTCCACTAGAGTGCCTTGCCTTTTGAGTTTGTCTCATACTTAATATGAGTGGACACAGCCTGCTCTGTGCAGCTATCAGTACGGTTGTACAGAGATTTTGTAAATAGCTCAGCATATGCTGTGGTGTTTACTGGATTTGATGGTGCTTCAAATTTAGCTTAGGTGTCATGTATTAGAGAGAGGTTAGATTTGGAATAGTTCCTAAAGGTTTTTGGTTTTATTGAGTCCCTGAGTTTCATTTTTATTTCAAGAAATATTGCCTTATGGTCAGATCTAATGAGCAAGGACATTACATTGGATGAGGAGCATCACTCCCCCATGTTTCTGAGTACAAGGTCAAGGATGTTTACAACCCTTGTAGGAGAATGGACCAACTGTTACAAAATGTTGGTACTGTCAAAGCTTAGGAATTGCTGGGCCTGCGCAGTAAAAATCCATTACTTAATTAATTTTTATTTGGTGTATGAAGTCTATACTTTGCCTTTGCATTTATAAAGGACATGATTACATTATTTTAAGAGCTCATTACAGGCTTTACCTGCAAACTAAATAGAATGCCAATCTATCATGTGCGGTCCATATCCTGTGCAGTAATCCTTTAAGCAATGTATGTTGAGCTTGTTTCCTGTTTGCTTTTCATTTTTTACTTTGATCATGTTTTCCCCATGAAACAAGTAGATAGTTGTTGTCAGGCAGCAGATCTTTTTTGGATAAGAAACATTTTTACAAATGGGGGTATCACAGATATTGCTACTTTCACCATGTAACTTGGTACTTTAATAAAGCTGAATATAAATTATAATTAGAACTGGAGTACAAGGAGAAGTGGTTTGAGTTGAGTGCTGCTTCTTATTCTTATACTTGATTTTGACTAGCATTCCAGTAATGTATTTAAAAAGTAATTTATTTTTTCATGCCTCACAACCTTTTTGTTTCCATCTAGATATTAAGTAGGCTGTCATGCAGCCAATGGATTGAACTATGTTTTTTTCTTCTACACTTCATTTGTCTTGATTGGACTCTCATAATGATGGTTTGGCACCAAGGGCAGAGTATTTAATTAATTAAAGTTACAGTTTTTGTGGTTTTGAGCATAGCTCCTCCCATTTCTAGTTGGCCACACCCATTCCCATTGACCCCACCCATTCAGCTGTCTCCTGCAGCCCCCCTTTGATTTGAAGTCACCAGCCGCCACTGATTTACAGCATTTAATTTCCTTGTCCTTAGAGAGATCTTTATAAAGACAGTTGTTGACTGGTAGAATTGTCTAATAAAACTGGCAATCTACTGTGAGTTTCTAAAAATAATAATAAAATATTAATAAAAAATATTCATACACATGATGTACCTATACGCAAACAGACATACATAAAAAATTCATATAGAAACATAAAAATATAAAAATACATAAACATATAAATATGAAAATGTAAAAAATACATACATATACATATCCATATCTGTATACTTATATATGATTCAATCTATACCTCGATATTATGTATAAATATATAAGTGTGTGAAAGTATATATATATATGTGAATAAGTATGTATAGAAAATATATATAAAAAATATATATATATGATACATAAAAAATACATATATATATATATATATATATATATATATATATATATATATATATATATATATAAGTATATAAGTATATATGAATATATATGTGAACGTATGAAGTAAATTTAATATATGATGGAAATGTGTGTGAATGTAAATATAAAAGTGAATGTAAAAATGTATATAAAAAAAATGTATATAAAAAAGTATGTATATGCTTATATATGTATGTGAGAATCGCATGAATGTGTATGTGAGAGTATGTGGTGAAAATCAGTATGAATTAAGTGCAATATGTATACTTAAATGAGAGAAACTAGTGTATGCAAGTGAAGAACTGTATGGAAAGAGCAGTGTTGTTAATGTCTCAATGGTCTATCTTTCAAAAAGGGTTTTAAAGAAACTCTGTCATTGAGACCATGTCTAATATCAGCTTGTAGTCTGATTATCCATTTGTTCTCTTCTTTTTCAGTAAAGTTACTTATGTTTCCTAGCCTTGTGGTGGTATGTATCAGTTCTAAAACCATGAACTTAAATTTATGTGTGGTATCATTATAAATCACATATTTGGCTAGGGCATTGGTCTCATTCTCTTTGCTTATGGCATATAGATGTTCCCTAATTCTCTCTCTTAATGTTCTATTCGTTTTACCAACATAATACATATTGCATTTCTGACAAACACCTAAATAAACAACATTTCTGGAAGCACAACTAGCATAGAAATCAAACTCATAACATACTTGTGTGTCAGGATGTATAAAAGTATTTCTATTATATATATATTGACACTGGTTACAATTGTAACAAGGAAAAGTTCCCTTTTTTACTGAAAATATTCTAGTTTGTTTGTGCTCATAACATAGTAGTCTCTTCAAGGACCTAGTGTTCTTATAACTGAAGTTCGGATGTTGACCTACTATCTTACTAATCTCTTCATCTAAAGTCAAAATTCCCCAGTTCTTTCTAATAACATCTGTTATCATTCTATTACAGTTAGTATAAGGGATATTAACTCTTTGTTCAATCTTATTTCTTTTCTGATGAACTACCATATTATTATTCTGTTCAGCACCTTCTATATATGGACGTCCTTTACCTGTTCGATCCACATAATTTAGATTCTCTAAATCTTTTTTATAACCCCTGTCTGATAAATCCTTTTCTGTGTCTAATAAGGCTTTTTCAAAATTTTCCTGTTTACTAGTTAACCTTGAGCATCTCAATGCCTGGTTCTTTACCACGTTTTTATATATATGTGGGGGATGCATACTGGTTCTGTGTAAGAAGGCATTTCTTCGACAGGGTTTCCTATAGATAGATGTATGTATCTTATCTCTATCTTTTGAAATCAACACATCTAGAAACTCTATAGAATCTTCAAATCAGTCTCCAGAGCCGTGGACAAGGGTAAGGTGGTCCAAGCAGCCTATCTGGACCTCGCCAAGGCCTTTAACACCATCCCCCACTCTGGAATCATAAACTTACTAAGCTGGGCATTAATCTCTACATCACTCGATGGGTTGCCAACTGGCTTACTGACAGAACCCACACTGTAAAAGTAGCTGACTCCAAATCCAGCTCCAGGCAAGTGACAAGTGGAGTACCTCAGGGTTCAGTCCTGGGACCGCTCTTGTTTGGCATCTACTTCTCTGAATCATAGGCCAACACTAAGGGACTCTGGCTAACAAAGTTCGCAGATGACTGAAAACTGAGAGCCGTTATTGAATCCCCAAATTATGTGGATATTCTACAAAAGGGCCTTATAGAAACAGATGCTTGGTGCCAGAGCCTTGGGCTCAAGCTCAATGCCAAGAAATGTATAGTTATCCCCTTTAGGAAAAAACATGTACCCGTGAATTACCACATAGGTGACAGTACACTAAACACCGAAAGTTGATAAGAGACTTAGGGACACAGGTTGACTGTGGTCTCACCTTTGATAACCACATTGCCACAACAGTCAGGAAATCCTTCTATGTGGCACACCTCATCACTAAGGGTTTTTCATCCAGAAAAAAGGAGGTCATTGTCCCACTGTACTCATCTCTCATTAGACCCATTATAGAATACAATGCCCCATTTGGTATGTACCTCTCAAAACATCTGCAACAACTGAAAAGGCCGCAGAAATACCTCACTAAAAGAATCACAGGCCTAAAGCAGATGCCCTATGCTGACCATCTAAAAAAACACCACCTATACTCTGCTGCATATCGTCTACTCAGAGGCGATCGCTGCTTAGCATTCACGACCATGTCGAACCCAGAGCTGTTGGTCATTCTACACTTAAAGAAATCCCAATCCCTCAGAGACACATGCTCCAGGGATCTAAACCTTGTCATCATAATGAACAAAACATGCTGGAGGGATAGGTTCCTGACCCAGAGACTCCCCAGACTCTGGAATAGACTGCCCATACATGTCAAGCAGAGCACCTCTTTGGCCCTCTTCAAAAGGAACCTTGATGATTGGATGGGAGATAGGAAATTCACCCCGGGGATCATGTCCATCGCCATGTTAGACAGGGGTCCAGGGAAGTAAATGGGAAGAAATAGCCAGGGAATTGTTATGGCTAGGCTTGTATAGGCCCTAGGGCCGATAGCCTATTACCAATCTATGAACCTATGAACCTATGAGTAGAATTTTCATTAAATCTGTCAGTTAGGATATTAGCTATTTCCTTTGGGTTTGAGGGAGCACTATTATTGCGGACTAGCTCCAAATACTGCTGTGCTAATTCTTAGCTTTCTGAAATATGTTAAATACATATTTATAGTTATTTTTGATTCTATAGTCTTTTTAAGATATTCATCTTTGAGCTATCTAATAGTACCCTTCTGTTCTGCTTTGCCAATTTAATCACATGTGCTCTGAAGGTGGGAAGAATGAGACCTCTTGCAAACATTAAGTATTTTCCTTGTTATATAGGTTATTTACATGGATATTCCATCATACGGGGTCTGATTTTAAATGTCTTGCGATGTCTGGTAGGAAAGAGAGGGTCAGTAGAGAAACTTTTGGAGTTTTATCAATAGAGATACAAGAAATAAATGAATGGGTGCTTTAGAAGGAGAAGATCAGGAAGAAAGAGAATAAATCAGTCAGCATGGATGAGCAAGGAGGGGTTGAGTGAATAAGGGGAGAAGATAAGCCGAAGAAGAGTATCTGCGGAAGCTAGGAAGGGGCTAAAGAAGAAATGGAAACTCATTGACAGGACTAAGAAGGGACAAAAGTTTTTTTTGTTTTGAGTTAAGTAAGAGAAAGGAAGAAAGGATGGCAAGTTGTGATGGTGCTAGATGAGAACAAATTCTGTTATTAGCAAGGCTGAGTATGAGACTGCATTTATTTGATACTGTTCATTCAGTTTTTGACAACTCTGAACACACTGAGCCCCATGCAGAGAAATCCAACTCATCAAAACTCATTAGTGGGCTTTGATGTGCATCCTTACAGAAAGGAAAATTCCTGCAGTCCAAGCTGCATGTGATTAACAATCCAGTCTCCAATGACTGAGAAGTCATTGAATCTCATATCAGTCAAACCCAAAGAACTCATGAGATCATATAAATTAGTCTTGCACTCCAATATTCACAGATTTTTTTAACACACTCCACTCAAATAATTCTGATATTTAATAATTAAACCTACTCAGTCACTTCTGCCTGTCCTTCTACCATCTTGTACGTGTGTGTATTGATCTTGATCACATGGCATGCTCCATTTAGACTGGTGTGTGAAGTGTGTGACAACACATGCATATGTCATTGTTGTCATGGTGGCATGGATGATGTCTTATGTGTTATAGTCATTTCTGATTTCACTGTATACCAGTATATAAGGACAGAGATATACTAAGGTGCTGTTTTTGCCATGTGCCCCTCAGGCTATCAAACAGATATGATACTCTAATTGCATGAATGGTATCAAAAATAAATTCTGCTAGACATTTTCTATGGGATGCAACTACAATTTTCTATGCACAATCACTGTCCTCCACACTCCCACTACTTCTAACTTGCAACAACCCAAGCATATGTGCCGTCACCTCCCTCTCATTTGTACAGTCAATCTCACTTAGCCTGTTTTCTAATAAATGGGTTTCATAAGTAATATAAACAATCTGTGAAAGCAGGTCTTATATACTGATATGTCTGTCCTTTTTTAAACACGAAACATCTTTATTGAGTTATCACTTATGACATAAATATTAATGAAAAAAACATACTGGCATATTTTCAGTTACAAACATTATACATCACATATAATCTTTTGTACAGTCATTGTTAGTCAAACATTACAAAGCCCATTTGATTCCTGCCTTTCCTTAAACCTAATCCTCCTCCAAAACATTTTTCTTCATGTGTTGTTCCCACAATTCCCATTTTTATTTAATTTGCTCCTACCCTTTTCTAAAAGTCCCACTTTCAGTTCTTTTATTTCTATTACTATATTCACTACTTCTAGTAAGCTTGGTTTAGACATGTATTTCCATTTTCTGGTAATTGTTTTTTTTTTTTACAGCCACCAGAATTAAACTCAACAAGGCCTTACAGTGTCTAAGCAATTCCAAGTCTGTATCACAACTCAAACAAATTGTTTCCTTAGTTACACCAATTTGCTCACCCAGTGTTTCTGACAAAGTAGTCTGCAGGGGAATTTTTAAAGTCTGCCAGTTCATACACTCACATAAAATATACTCCTAACCCTCTCTACTTTCTGTTACCTGAGCTGTTGTGCTAAAAGCTATTGTGCTCTGGAGTTATTATCATAAAACAGTTCTTAACAGCAATCTTTCTAAACTCATACATTATCGAGTTAGTATTTTCTTCTCTTTTCAGCACTCTAAAGTTGTACCTCTTTCTGTTCTGTGAGATTCCCACAGTTCTGCTATACTTATACTTTGCCAGGCCCCCCTAATTAATTCTTGATAATTCTTAACAATATCTCTTTTTTATTTCTACCCTATTTTTAAACTCCATTTTCATTTTATCCCATTCCCTAGCTCTATTTTCTGAAGAAATTTCTGTCTTCCTTAATAATTCCCAAATAATTTCCACTACCCATTCCTTAAATTCCTGTCTATTTAACAGGTAGGTGGGGAAGCACCAGTGTCTCATTTTTATTTCATTACCCTGCATTTTTATTTTAGTCATTATTGGCAAATGATCTGAAATAGCCATTGGAGGAGTATCAAAACTTTCAATTAAATACACATGTTCCTGTGAAATACAACTTATTTCTAGTCTAATTAAGTTTTTGCAACTTGAGGAATGATATGTAAATTTTCTCCAAGCTCTTACTACTGAATTCACATCTTCCATCTCAAATATTTTCATAAATTTCTTCAACAATCTACCCTCTTATTTATATTTTTCCCTTGTAGGCCCCTAGATACATCCTCACTTTTCCAAATCAAATTCCAGTCTCCACGTATAGGTAGCAGTCCCTGCTAAAAGTTGATTATTTCTCCCAGAATTTTCATAAGACCTATTGTAGCTGTTTTAGGTGGAATATAAATACATGCCTGCATAGTCCTATTTCCTTGTCAGTAGCCCCTTACTACTACAAATTTACAATTATTATCCCCATTGGAGCTCTTCTACCAATTCATATAAGTACTTCCCTTTTCCTTTGCTCCAGATATTCCACCAAATAACCATCCTGAAATCCTTTCTATTTCAAATTCACATGCTCTCTTCTTTTAAAATGTCTTTTTCTTTTTTGTATTTACCTGTGAGACCATTCACATTTAAAGATAATATGGAAAGGATTGTCATTATGATAAGATGCTATTATTCCCACCTGTTATGCAAAACAGCTTTTTAATGTCTACTTTCAGCTTTTGTGTTATATGCAAACACTAAAATTTGGCAGGGAGATCTTTTATACAATTGTTTTTGTTTTTTGTCATATCCATTTGAACATATGTCACATCTTACAAGACTTTTTATTTCAATGAAAACTCTCAAAAATATAGCCTCAGAACACTCCCCATAACCTATTAACTTAATACAAACACATAAAACCATGTACATCTTCAAATAATAAAGTTTAGCCCTCCCAATAGGAACAACTATCTCAAATTGACAGCTACACTTACAGGGTGAATTGACCTATAGTTAAGGTTGTCTACGATGCATGGTACAACCTGTGCTTCTAATTGCACTAATTGTTGTTTGTTTTTGCCTTAACTTTATTTCTCTCTTGAATTATTTCATAAAACATTATTTTTTAGCTACTGAAAGAAGAAAGCATTCTGTTTTTATTGCCCTTATCACTTTGTCTCCATGGATGAGAACCAGATATACAGTTGCCTTCATCTACAAGCTTTTCATGTTGCACTGTGAACATTTATTTGCTAAAGGAAATTTTTTCATTGTATTCAATGTTCTTTTATTTTCTTGCTTCTACTTAAAACATGTTGCTAGATCAAGTCTTTCCCCTATGCAAATGTAAGAAAAAGCATATCAATTTTATTTATATTATGCTCTTTTGTCAATGCTTTCTTCTCTTTTTACACTGCAATGAATACTTTTCTTAAAACTAAAGAAGATGAAAGAAAGAAAGCAAGAAAAAAGAAAGAAAGAAAGAAAGAAAGAAAGAAAGAAAGAAAGAAAGAAGAAGAAGAAAAAATTGTACTGTTTACTTTAGTATCCCTATTACAAACATAAAGTAACTGAAAAATATTTGCCATGTAACATGCAGTATATGTCCTGTTTTATAAAAATACGGTTAGGAATAAAATAGTTTTACTTAGTTACCTCTTTTTCCCCCTTCCCATCTCTTTAATATTCTTCCAAATAATGATTACATGAAGTAGGGGATATGCCTTGGAGTCCCCTACAAGTTTAACAAAGTCAATAAAGCCCAATATTTTGAGGTTTTCTTGCCCCACTATATTTCAAAAATGTGACCGAAGTTTTGCAATCCCACATTTATTTATAAATTTTCAGAGTTGCTGGTTTTCTTCCTGTTGATCTCCATTTCCCAACTCTAGTCAAATGTTCATTTACAACATACTCCTGGTTCTTCTAGCCAACTCCTGTCTGCTTTTCTATCTCTCTCAAGGATGTCCCTTTGGAACATTAGAAAATATTTCACTGGCATAGTCTCTCTATCAGCTTTATTATCAGAAGAATAAGAAGCAAAATCCCCTTCTGTTTGGCAGCTCACGTTGTATTAGACAAAGTTTTATAGCTCCTTTTTAGCAAGTTCTGCATACAAAAAATGACTTTGATCTTCCAGTAAAATATTCTGAATCTCACACCTACTTATCATCAGTCCCTGAATGTTGGAACAGATGTACTACTCTTCTGCCTGGTGTACAATGAGTAGTCATTTTCCACAAACACTCTGCTAAATGCAACTTTTAGTACTTTATTCTTCTGCCACACGTTTTGTCAGAATAAACTCTGTCTACTTGTAGGATTGCACCTTTACTGTTAGAGATTTTCGCTGCTTTCTCATGGCCAGGTTTGTAGCATACACACTATGTGCCCTTTCAGTTATCAATTTCTGCTGTAGACTACAAGTCCATTTGCTTATTTCTGCTTTATAAAATCAGTGCAGTCTGTTCCTTCCAGTTTCTCTGGTAAAGCAGATAATCTCAGGTTTTCCCTTTGCACTCTCTCATCTAATTCTGTTAATTTTTGAAATAGCTATTCTTGAGAACTCTCATACTCAGCCAGCCTTTTTTTCATTTTAAGCTCTGATTTTTTTTCCTCATTCAGTGTCTCATTTATTTTCATCAGCTATGAGTACATTTGACTTATTTTTTCTCTGGATTACTGGAAGCCATTTCTTGCACCAAAGCTGAAGCCTGAACTGTTTTTTGCTGAACAGTTGCAGGATTTTTCCCAGCCAGTGTTTTCCCCTTACCTGATATAATAGATTTTCTTTCAGATTGTCCAAATTTCTTGTTTGCTGGCATCCAGACAGTGCACTTGCTAGCCAGTTAATAAAATTTACACAAAAAGACAAATTCACTGGCTCTCTTTTCTAACTTTCTGTTTTCACACTGGGAGAGCTGAAATTAATCTGTTACTCAGCATATAGCCATCTTGGAAGTCCTGATATGGCTGTTCCTGTACATTATATTCAACAGTGTCTACATAACATGCTTCTTTGCCAGAATATATTTGTTATACCTGCTGCCAATTATCTTTTGTTGGCATCATACCACTGATTTCAGATCCCCTACTTTCTTCATAGACCATTTCTCCCTAGGTCCAGTGCACGTTTTTGTGGGGGTTACCCTGGATGCATCCCTTTTCAGGTGGATTTTGTCCATACAAATGTAAAGATCTTTAGGCCACTCATCTATAACTTTACCCATGGATTGTGGAGATGAGTGAAAAAGCCAGTACTACTAAACTGTGTTCAGATGATGTTTCCTCTTAAGCCCTACCTCCGCTGACATGCAAGCTGACATTACCTAGGAGTGTGTGCAATGGTGCCATGAGGGAAATGGTCACAAATATGTGAGGTAAATATGTCCATCCATCTCCTGCATACTGCAGCACCATTTTTTTTCATGTTACCAGTATCATCATTGTATGCATCAAATCAGTCACACACTCTGCCTCCAGAAGCAGTGACCAGACAGTGTTTCATCATTTGTATCCCACCCACCAGTGCTAGCTTGAGCCACTATTAGAGATCAGGTCACCTGGGTCACACTTGGAACTTTATCCTTCTATGATATCAGAACTCCAGATCAGCAGTGCTGGGTCTCTCCTTTGGTGTTGCTGTGAATCTGCAGGTTGCAACATTAATATAAAGCTTAATAATTTAATTTAAAATATAGCATGAGCCAGTAGCAGATCTGAAGTGTAATAATGCACATCAGTTTTGTATGGCAGGATTTTTAAGCCATGCTCTAGAATCCAACAGTAACATAACAACTGCTCAAACAGGTTAAAAATGCTAGGTTCCAGGCTTGTATTAACTAAACGATTATTGCTGGACACAAAACTACTGGAAATTAGTTGATTATTCAGCTAACAGAAAAGATAGTAAACCATCCCAGAGCATGGATCAACACAACGACTAAATTTCTTGCAGTTTTTGTTTCTTTGTTGCAAAAACTTCCTGAAATTATCCTATACATTTTCTAAAAAAATGTTTTAACTTCCTCACAACAAATTCACAACAAATTCTCTGCTGAATTTCCCACTGTATTGCCTATAGAGTCCAGCTAAATAATTCATTCTGACAGAAAAATAACAACAACAATGATTTTCCACAGTTCTTTCTCAGTATGATGCTTCATATGTGCCAGCTACCTGGTGTAGAGGTTTTGGTCCTATGTTCCAGATGATACAAGTTGACTAGCTGCCCAGGTACTGGAGAAGCCAACTACAATAGAATGGAAGGGCTTTGTCTATGTCAGTTTTTCCATGCCTGGGGTATGTATTGGTGAGGATCTTGTTACAGGAGGACTGTCAGGGGGAAGGTCTTACATGTGTGCATCATTCTTGAGAAGCTGTGATTTGGGAGCATGAAGCTGGCCAATGTGTACACAATAAACAAATTGAACATTGTGTGTACAAGCACACATTCACCAAAAGTTCAGTGTACCTGATAGCCAACGGATAGGTAGGAGCATGCAAAAAATCTTCCCTTCCCTGTTATCTTTACTCTCTCTCATTTTCCTTTCCTTTCCTTTCCTTTCCTTTCCTTTCCTTTCCTTTCCTTTCCTTTCCCTTCTCTTTCCCTTCCTTTCCTTTCCCTTCCCTTCCTTTCCTCCCCCTTCCTTTCTCTTCCTTTCCTTTCCTTTCCTTTCCTGTCCTTTCTTTTCCCTTCCCCTTCCTTTCCTTTCCTTTCCTTTCCTTTCCTTTCCTTTCCTTTCCTGTCCTTTCTTTTCCTTTCCTTTCCTTTCCTTTCCTTTCCATTCCTTTCCTTTCCCTTCCTTTCCTTCTCTTTCCCTTCCTTTCCTTTCCTGTCCTTTCTTTTTCCTTCCTTTCCTTTCCTGTCCTTTCTTTTCCCTTCCTTTCCTTTTTATTAGGGCATGGATTTTATAAATATAGAATTGGAATGGGGAGGGTTAAATGGGATTTTAGATGGGAAATGTATATTACCGAAACAATGTTTTTTTTTTCTTGCCATAGTCCAGTAGATACATTACAAACTGCAAAACAGAATCCATAAGTTCAAGATAATATATAACATTTCTACATGTTGATCTGTTGATAAGGTCTCCTCTTCTATATGCTCAGAGGGGGGAACATGCACTGATTTACCTAAGGTTATACCTCAAAACATTGCAGAATAGTGACACCAGTTTTGGTTACTCATTGTAGGGGCGTATTCAATTCTCTAACACAAATGCTATTATGCATACACATGCTATTTTTATATATATTTTTTCTTTCTTGATGCTAAATGCAATTCTCTAACATCAATATCTACATATCCATAGCTTCAATAGATATTTCCAGGCCATTCTTTGGTGTTTTCTTTTTTATTTTATATTTTAATGTATATATATATATATATATATATATATATATATATATATATATATTATATATATATATATATTGAACAGTTATAGTCTGTGATTACAAAATTCCGTTTGTATTCTGTTTTGCAAACACTTGTTAATTTTCCTTATTTCCCCCCTTAAGTGTCGTCTATGTGTTGCATGATACTGTGTACTGCACTGTTCTTAATTGCTTCCTTTTGACACTCGGTGAAATCTTGGTGATTTGTTTTCAGTACTTGTTAGCAGAAAGTCAACTTCTGCATATGTTTCTAGCATTTAACCTTGCTAACCATTAGCATGAGGCAGTGAATATTAATGATTTATCACTTCAGACTCATTGTGACTGGTGTAGTGTCATGGTTGCTTAGTACTGATCTGTTCCACTGCCCTATCAATCGCTTGCTTAGCTCATGCCATCTCAGATATATCGATTTGAGAACAGCGTCGTATGCCTTTTACCTGCATATTTGGTCAATAAACGTGCAGTATATTGCTGTACAGTTTGGTTTACCAATAGACTGGTACTTTTAATTTGGCATGCAATCTAAAATTGATTCAGGGATGCATAGTTTTATGGTGAAGAGGGATAAGGCACTAGCTGCTCCCCAGATGAGCCATGTTTGAGAAGAGGCATGGGTGCTAGAGGGACCAAGAGGGGGAATAGGACTGAGTGGCTGACCACAGCTTCTTCAATCTGAGGCGAGGGTGGCAGCTTAGTTTGCCAGTTTGCTGACACCTATATTCGTGTGGGTGCATATCCAGCAGTAAAGAACCTAGAGTATACATGCTGCAAGTGGTTTACATCTTACCCAGGTGACTTGACATGTTTGGTAGCATGGATGTGCCTCCAGACAGCAGATCACTGTAGAATATTCAAGCAACTGGGGGACAGGGTTAGGATAGTCCACTGGGTCTGCAGAGTGACCCACTCCCTACCAAATGACTCTCCCCTCAGTTGTGGAAGAAATTGTTTGATAAGAGTCACCTTTAGGAACTGAAAGGGACAGAGAGTTCCCACTCATACTAGTGAAGCCTGTCTATTGTCCTTACAGAGGATCAGTTGGGTGCAGGGAGGATAAGCCATTGATCTAATCCTGTGGACCAAATTAAACAATACATTGACAAAAGGACAGTTTTTAAACTGTGCATTGCAACTTTCAATTCTAGCAGTCACTAAGAAATTGTGAAGTAGTACTTTGCATTAAAGAGTTTTTTTTTTTTTTCATCTTTTGTTACAGCTATTATTTAATGGAATTTGCATTTAAACTTACTGCACTGCTAAGTAAATCTTAAAATAATAATGAAAGTATTAAGTTGTGATTTAACGGCTTTATGAGCATTAACAGTGTTTCAGAACTTCATATTTTTTTGCTAGTCTTCTGCTTTTTTTTAGTATTTTGAGCTGTCAACACCTTATGACTGCATTTTAACAATCTACACAGTTGTTGCTCAGAGTTTACTGGTTCTAGTAATCTTTACTTCTCTCCTCAACATCTCACAGTTTGGTTCTTTACACATGTCCAGGGTATCAGGACTCCTCATGGCAGAGCTGATGCACTGACTTTTTAGTTTCTAATGCTGGACTTCAGCATCTTTCAAACTTTATTACTGTTTTTAAAATAAATAAAGCAGTTATAAAATTGGAGATACTTTTTTCACGCTGCATTAGTAATTTAGGCTCCTCTTTGCCATTGCTCAGGCAACCAGAACCCATTCCTCATATTTTCCAGTAGTGAAGTGCAAACCATATTGTACAGATGACCCTTTAACATATTTAAGATAACTGTAACTTCTTTGTGTATAAAAACAGCAAATGAGTTCACGTTTGGTAAAAACTGTTTATTTATTTATTTTACATTTGTTGACCGGGCTAGTCTAGCTGGACTCATGTCCATTTTCAGTAGACACCCGGGGAGAAAAGCTCCACTACAGTTAAAGTCACAGTACATAATTACAAGTAGAACAACAAGATTGTTTGCTTAAAAATGGTTTAAGTGGATTAAGTATTTAAGATGCATAAACTAGAATGTGTGATTTAGAAGACAGCAATGTGTGTCCAAAACAGGTCAAGTGCAGAATGTTTAGATATTAAGGTATATTATGTGAGAGACACATATTCATTTCAAAGTGGTTCAGTAACTCTGTCTTGCAAAACAAAGTTCATGTTTATTTATTTATTTGTTAACCACATAACTGAGCAGATCCTTCCTAAACCCTTTTCAACCATGATGAAGACCATAAAATCAAGAGTATGTATGTGTAAACAATACACACACACACACACACACACACACACACAAACACACATGCACAGACACACACAAACGTGTTTGTATATATATATATATATATATATATATATATATATATATATATATATATGTGTAGTTATATATATATATATATATATATATATATATATGTATAAGAGAGAGAGAGAGACAGCTTTAGAAGAGTCAACTATCATGATTTTGGGAGGAGGAAGGTACAGGAAGACATAAGGAGAACATAAGTGTCACAACTCAATAACCGAAGCAAAGAAAAAACTGCATAAATGCATAAATTCATTAATTTCATAGATATTTCAAGGCCACTAAATCTTAGACCATTCATGCCTTGCTAGTACCCTCCCTCAGGCCACACCTCCTTTGTTCAGGAGGGTCATACCAAGTTAATCTTGGAGTAAATATGTGGCTACCCATCCAGTGATACAGATTATGTTTAAAGGAAGATAGTGAGTCACACTGCTTTTGATGGAGGGTAAGATTATTCCAGAGGTTTGGGAGATGCTGGGTTATACACCTATCCCCTCTACAATATTTTAGTCATCTGTTGGGGCAGATTTTGGTCTTTGGTTCTAGTATTGGTGCAGATATTTGACTTGTGAAGATAGAGGATGTCCAGAATAAACAGGTCTCTAACGGGATGGTAAATTGGTAAGTAAGTCAGAGATCGCCCTAATGTCTATAAAACACTGCAGATAGGGATAGAGCCTCCAGCCTCTCTTGGTAGCTCAGGGACTTCAGGCCTGTGATCGTTTTGTAAGGAACCTTGTTTTTTTCTAATTGTTTGAGATGTTTAGTGAGATACATCTTCAAGCAGATGTTGTACTTGATAACTGGTTTGATCAATGCCGAGTATAAGGGAATGATGACGTAAAACTGAATGACATTCCTTTGTGATTAGCTCTGCTAAATAAAAGGATTTCCTGACAACCATTGTTACATAATGGTCAAAAGAGACAGAATTATCCATTCAGACCTCCTACTCCCTGACTAAATTTTTGATTTTTAGTGGAATGTTGTCTGTACAATATAATGAAAGGAGGTATTGTCACCAGTGATGATACTTTACTTTTTGGCATTTAGTTTGAATCCATTTTGAGTACCCCATGAGTTAATTAGGGAGAGTTCATTATGGAGGGTTTGGGTGTCAGAGGGTGACTTAACAACAACCCCTACCTTTCAGTCACATACCAACTTGTTAACCACTGGTCTAGGCTCTCTGATTGGATATCTGAGAATTAATTGCTGAAAAGGAGAGGTCCCAGCAGACCCCTGAGGCACCCTTCTGGACATTTTTATACTTTCTGATAAGGCACATGCAATGTGCACTGTGTGGGTTCTGTCTTTCGGACAGTTTGCTATCCATCTTACCACATAGTGGTAAAATTTTAAGGCATTTAGCTTCTGTATGATGCCAGCATTGGGAATATTGTTGAAGGCCTTTTGCTAGATCAAGATGCATTATGGGAACTGCATGACCATTATCTACAGCCTCCATAACTCTATCAAAGATGTTTACCATATTCATTAGACAGGATCTACCCTTTATAAAGCCAAAGTGTTTGTGGTCATGTTTAGCAAAATTCTTGATACTGTGGTTTATGTAGTCAGTTATAATGCATTATATGCTTTGCAGATGAGGCTTGTAAGGCTGATTAGGTCTGCAATTACCTAGGGTCAGCTGTAAGGCCACCCTTACGGAGGATCATCATTACTACAGTGTGCCACTCATCAGGGGCAAACTAATAGATAAACATAGGTTAAATAGTTTAGACTTGTGTCTGCAAGGGCATGTTTAACACTGTTAGTTAAGCAACCAGGTATATTGTTGGGACCTAAGTATTTTTGATCTTACATAGCACTTTCAGTAATGATCTTTAGAGATAATTGGGGGAGTAAGACATGGATATTTCAGAGCTTTAGACAGAAGTCTCAAGGGTGAAACTGACACTAAATTTGTTTATAAGGATGTTATAAATGTCTATTGACTAAGAACAGAAAATGAATTATGAGTAAATTCATACGAATATAGAGTATTGTATTGTCTGCTGCTTCAAAGGCTGTCATACACAATGGGATTATTTGATGGACACGATAGCATTCTTCATTTTTTGTAAAGTTTTTGATAGTATCCTTCAAAAGAAGGGTTTGGGATCTACTAAGTAAATTAAAGAGTTTTATTTAGTCTTCTGTATAATATATTTATAGTGGTGGACAACAAGGGTGGATTGTTTTTGAATTCTTCATTATACTTGGTTCGTGTGAGGACTGCTAGCTCTGTGGATTTTTCTAAATGGGTGTAGATTTCCTTAGTGAAGCTTGCTGCTGTATTAAGGTCAGAGAAGGTCTGTCATAAGTGTATTTAGATAGTTTAACATGAAGTAGATTGATGTTGGCATATTCATGCTCTTTAAACTCAGCGGAGTTTGTTGTTGGGGCTTTTGAGGGTTTAAAGGGAAGGTTCACAAGTTTATGGTCAAACATTAGAGAGAAAAAAAGATATATTCTATTATATTATATTATATTATATTATATTATATTATATTATAAGACAGCTGAGGAATGCTGTGTCTTCTAGTATATCTGTTTACCAACTGTTCAAGATAATATTTGTTTATTAAGTCTAGGAGTTTTTGGTCTATCCTACTTTTGAGGTATTGGTGTCGCAATGTACTGAATGATAGTTAAATTCATACAAAATAGTGGAGAGTTTGCAATTAAGGAGGTCATTTAGAGCACTGAATAATCTAATTAATCCTATCTACAATGATCTGAGTTCAATGTGTTTCATTTGTGGGTCCTTAAGGAAGTACCTGGATGTAATAAGCCCCTTAACAAATATGGAGGCACCACCAGGGCTGCCATTAGGTCTGAAGTCATGAAAAGAGCAAAACATGGGTACAGAGGGTGTCAGCTCTGTACAGGTAAACCAAGTCTCATCAACTATCCAGAGACGGATGCTTTCCAAATTCCGGAATGCTCCAAGATCACGCAACTTGTTGATTAGTCTTCTGTCACTGAGGAGAGCCACCTTAATGTGATCCACATTCAGGATTGATATGTTAGTTGTCTTAAAATGCCCATCAAATGGATTTTGCTCTAAAAAGCCACATGGGCAGCAACTGCTTTAGCCAGTATGTGGAAGCCTTTGATGAGAGGGGCAGACCATACATTATGCAGCAAACTGGATGGGCAAGCATCTTGTCCCATGTTGACATCTGGAACATACCTTGGAAAATACCTATCAATCTCTTAGAACAAGAAATTTGGAAAAAGCCATAAATAAAAGTGGGAAAAAGGCCCAAAAGTAGGGACAGTTTTTAAATATTGTTCTTACAGACTTAGAGAGTTGATAGAATAACAAATTTTACATTAGCAAGAGTTTTCTGAAGGGTATGAAGTCTGAAACTCAAATGTTTGTCATTATTTTCTAACGTCAGTCTTTAATGATTTGCCACTAAATTGCCAGCTACAATTTTATGAAAAACGAACCAAAAATATGAGGCAAAAATCTGGACAGTCTGCAAAAATCTGTACACTTGAGAGGTATGCAAATGTTACAAGCTATTTCACAATTTATTAAAGACAATTGGGGATCATGTCAGTCGCCCTGCTAGACAGGGGCCCAGAGAAGTAAATATTGTGGGAAGAAATTTCTAGGGAATTGTTATGGCTAGTCTTGCATAGGCCTTGGGGCCGATAGCCTAGTACCAACCTACGAACCTATGAACCTATGAACCAATTACTGTTTCTTTGTGGCATCATTCAAGGTGAAGAAAGGATTCCACTCAAAACTTGTGTTTTACCTCCATTTGTAGCATGCATGGAAGGTCTCTCTGCATACCCCTCAGGTTTTACATTTCGGGTCAATCACTCTTGCATGTACCCTAAAATGTCATTGACATATTTGTCAAGAGTTAGGGACCTTAAGTCCCTTGTAACATCAGAGATCCTGGCACCTGAAAGTCAACTCACTGTGACTCTGTCCTTGTCCATCCTTGTGTCAGTGTGCCTGATGATGAGAGTCACCTATCACTAAAACATTTCTATGTCTCCTGTGGTTCAAAGTGGTAGATTTACAATGTTTTTGCTTAGGGTTACTCTTTATGGGAGGTATGCATGAGGTGACAGAGTGGCCTGATTATGAAAATTCATCTTATTTTTAGGAAGTTTTATGAGGGATTATGTTACAGTCTCAGGATTAGACATTCTGGCATGATTAGATAAAGATTGTGGTGGAGGTGTATAATGATCATAAGGCAAGTTTTTAGGTAAGAAAGAAGCTTCCATATTTATTAGGTATTTACACCTGTCAGAGATGGAATTATTAGTGCTGAGGTGTTTTATCCATGAGCATAAGGCAGTTAGTGCACTGCCTTAGGAGACATACTGCTAAAAAACTAGCAACAAATGTAAAACTAGCAGGCTAACCTTCCAACTTGTCCAGTGTTTAGGCATTTAGATGAGTAAAGTAAATGCAGCACAGGGTGTATGCAATTATGATAAGATACACAATGTTTATCAGTGAGTGATGCCCTTCTCTCCTTGCTACTTAAATTTATCATCCTCTCATTACTTAAATATCAAGGGAAGTATTCAACTTTTTGTATGTCGAAAACTCCAGAACTGGGGTGCTTTTCACAATACCTAAGCTCCGCAAGTGCACACAACCCCCCCCCCCTTTAGGCCTATCATTGTTAAACATATGTTAAACGTATGTTAAACAGTCACCTTCATACATAGCTGACTCCTGGGACTTTTTTAACCAGTTAAGAATATTAATTTCTGGTCTGGGGGATTCATTGGAGCATTATGCTATGTTAACTGCGGATGCAGTCTCATTGTTTATTGTATACCACAGGACATTGGTGTGGATTACATCAGGTGGTTTTTGGTAAAATATACACACTTGAGCAATCAGAGTGTGATTACATATACATCTTTACTAGACATACTGTTAGACATAGTTATTTTTTGTTTAATGACAGCTTTTATAGACAACTTTCAGGGGTGTCTATGGGCCTACGTATGCCAACCTGGTACTTGGATGGTGGGATTTGGAAATTCTCCCACATGTTGAGTGTTATGACAAAGTAGTCTTTTATAAAAGATTTGTGGACAAGCTCTTCTTCATTGTCAGGAAGGAGAGTTTCAACATGGAAAGCTTCATTGAGGCACTTAGTACTAGTACCCATTTTTTGAAATTTATACTTGGGGGCTCAGGTTTGGCAGTTCCCTTCTTGGATGTACTGCTTAAGTGGGATGTGTTTACTAACAACATGGTCAGTACTATTCACAGAAAAAATACGTTTTGTAACAGTTATGTACATTTTAAAAGCAGCCATCCTACATTTATTAAAAGGAATATTCCCTGTGGTCAATTTATATGGGCTTCCCGGATGACTGTAAAAGATTCTTCTTTTTTGGAAGAAATAGAATTTATAAAGAAATTATTTTTGGAAAGGTAATATCCGGGTATGATGTTGGATAGTGCAGGTAGTGAAATAGTGTCTAGAAGGGATATGGACTTTCCTCCAATTTTGAAAAAAGGCTTTTTAAAAAGGATGGTTGCTAACACCAGTGATACAAGCCAACCTAGGTTTTGCTTGGATATGAGTGCTGACAACAATCAGATTCGTAAGATCATTCAAGAAAACTGGAAGGTCATTTTGGGCAACAGTGATATGGTTAAAGTAGTGGCCAATGTACCAGCTTTTGTATATAAGAAAAATGAGAATATTAAAGACATGCTGGAAACCAAGGCCCATAGGCTTTGTCACTTTGACATTGGTAGAATGGGAATGTTTAAGTGCACAGTTTGTAAGGCATGTAGGTACATACAAGTGGGTCCACATATTTTCTTGCAGCATCTAGATTATAATATTACAGTTCCAGCTAAAATAGACTGTAACACTGAAGGTATTGTGTATGTTGTTATGTGCAGTGGATGTCCGGCGTTTTACGTGGGAATGTCCACTAGATGTTTGCGCAAACATATTTTGGAGCATGTATATGCTGTTAGGACAAGATACACCAACAATGCATTATATAAGCATTCTGTAGTGTGTACAACTTGGAAGAAGTTTACATTTTCTGTGCTGGATTTAGTTAACAAAGACATCAGGGGTGGTGATTTTAAGTTTATAGTTGAACAAAAAGAGGCAGCGTGGCAACTTACACTTGCCTCTTATATACATCCTGGTTTGAACGACTTAGTCAACATTAAATGATTTTTAAAAAACTGAAAGATAAATATTAAATAATACTTGTGTTTTACACATATAGTTTTTGCATGTATTTAATAAGCTCTTTTTTACTTGAGTGGTGTGGTTCACTTTAATTGTAAATTGTTAGACACGCTTGATTGGGTTCAGCTTAATGATTTTAGTATTTAAACAGTGAGTTCCTGGTTGCTCTTTGATTTTCTGATGAAATCGTTCTGACGAATAGTGATTAAAAGAGTTTTTACACTAAAAGACTTGGTCTTCTGCTGGTTCTATTGGTGTTTTACTCATTTAATAGCACAGTAGGTGACTTCTGATTTTCTAAAAACAAATAAATGATTTAACAACCTGTAGATATGGTGCAATAGCTTTGCCATAGGTCTGCAGGCTGCAACATTAAAATGAAGGCTAGTAATTTGGCCAAGAACACCAGCATTTTACAAGTTTGGTTTAATCATCAGTATAACCATCATCATCATCATCATCATTGTCATCATCATCATCATCATCGTCATTGTCATCATCATCGTCATTGTCATCATCATCATTATCGTCATTGTCATCGACTCTTTTTTTCTAATTTTTCTACATGAGGTTGGGGTGTCACATGAACTGCCATCATCTCTCTTGATTCAAAGTCACTCTTCTACCTTCTTTGACAGTCATGCTTAAGTGTCACAGATCTTCTGTCTTTTCTAATTTCTCCAAATATTTTGGGTTTCTAATATCATGATGAGAATGGACCCCATTCCTAAGTCAAAGTACAATTAACATTCATGAAATTAGTGTTGTATCAGTCTTTGATGTCAGCCAGAAGTGCTCTTCACAGCACCTGCAATGTCCCCAGTAATGACTCCTTCTGCAGTTCGTACAGGGTTACATATCTAAATATGATTGTAAATTCGTTTTTATAAGACCCATTGTTCCTACTACTATTGGAACTATCTGGGTATCCTTCTTCCACATTGCTCTTGTTTCTGCCTGCAGATCCTGGTATTTTATGACTTTGTGTCTCTCTGTATGCAGGACACTGTAGTCACTGGGTGTGGCAATTTCAATGATCAGTGCTACTTTTGTCTTCTTTTTTTTGGACCGCTATATCTGGTTTTCTAGTATCTATCTTTTGAACTGTTGTAATGGGTGATCCCATGTGATATAAACTTCATCATTTCCTATGATGCTTTGTGGCTCATGTTTCCAGTGTTTTTCAGCTACTTCAGTATTATGTTTGCACAATCCCCAGTGCAACAGTCTCGTCACATTATTATGCCTTTCAGTATACAATCCTTCTGCCATTAGTGTGTCGCAACCAGCAACAAGGTATGTGACCATTTCCAATTCGGTTTTACAAAACCTACATTTGTCTGTTTCTATCACATGTTCAGTGGACTTTGTAAACCAGCATATATGTAGCCCAGTATCTTGGGTTGCCAATATTAACCTTTCATTTCTTGGTTTGAATTCTCCTCTCCTTAACCATTCCTGTGTTCGTTCTTGATCAGCGTGAAGCTCTTCCAGAAGTTTTCTATACTTGCAATTATATTTATGTTTTTTTCCACATTTCTTGTCCTCTCATCTGGTCCTTCACCTTATATTCTTTCTTTTGTTTTTTGGCACATTCAGTTGCTGCCTGGTTTATATCTACTTCTGGATTGATTTCCATTCCTGCTTGACATCGATATGCTTCTGCAGAATTAAGCAGAGAAGTCACCTTAGATTTATTCTCCTTATGTTTCAAAACTTTCACTGTGAGATCAGTAGGTATGTGTGGAGTCCCATGATTGGAGATCTATACATGTAATCAGTTTCAAGGAGGCCCATCCCTCCTTCGGAATGGGGAATATATAATCTAGGTATACACTGATTTTTATAAATCATTTGGTGAGTGTGAAGCATCATTCTTGTTTTAATATCTAATCTATCCAACACTTTTTGGGGCCAGTCACTCACTCCAAAACTGTACGTTACTACAGGAAGAGCAAATTGATTTATGGCTTTGATCTTGTTCCTAGATGTCAATACTGTTCTCAGGATTAATTTAAGTCTTTTAAAGTATTCCTTACCATGTTTTATTCACATTTGATCATATTTTATTGCTGATCCTTTATCATTTCCCAAGTATTTATACACTCCCTCTTGCTCAAGTTCTTTTATCACATTCATGTCCAAAACCGTCGTTTTCTTGGTGCTGCAGTTTTCCTTTTTTAAAGGTTGCTTTTGCACATTTATAAAGACCAAATGACATTTTAATATCATATGAAAAAGTTTTGACAACCTGCAGCTGTGTTTCAGTTCCACATCTGATGAGCTATACAGTTTTAAATCATTGACAAAGAAAAGATGAGAAGTCATTAGAATTTTTTTGTTTTCTCTAACCAAATTGTGGCCATGGCCTAAGCTGTTAAGTAAACAGCTTAATGGATTAATAGCAAGGCAGAATGTTTGAGTCCACCCACGTTTTTGCTGGACAAACTACAGCAATAGTAAAACTTCCATCTTCAAAAATGTGGAATTCTGCACTATGGTAAAATGTGACACATTTACTAACAACTTAGAAGGAAGGTCACACCATGGTTAAACTTTTGAGTTTATAATTGTAAAAGTTTGTTTGATGCACCAAGTCTCACTTTACTTGCCAGAACAGTTACTTTGTTACAAATTAAAATGTTATTTTTATATTTATAAGACAAAATATGTATACTATAGTTGTAACATATTGTGTTTTACCACCCATTCAGCTTTTCAAACATTAGAGATTTGAGAGTAAGACAAAAAAGTCCAGGACTCCCTACACACACATGCACCCACACACACACAGACACACACACACACACACACACACACACACACACACACACACACACACACACACACACACACACACACACACACACACACACAATAAGCTAATTATTATCATATTCTCTCTTAGCATCTCTGTTTACAAATTATCAGTGACAAACAACTTTAACCTTCCCCCGTCTCAGCTGTTATTACTTCATTCTACATACTACATTACTAATACTCTGATATTTGACCTACATACAGATGAGCATGTGCACGTGTATGCACACACACATCAATTACAGTCACTTGTATGACTAGCCTTTGGATATTTGCCTGAGATCAAGTAGATGAATAAATTCATAAATGATGGTCAAAAATGTATCTCAGCTCACTGATGTTAAAACTGTGCAGTGTAACTCCTCTTTGTCCCCTTGACTTTTTATCTCAAGAATTAGAAAAAAAAGAAGAAATCAGGAACAGCTTTTAAATATTTCTCTTATGCACTTTGAAGGTGGGTAGAATATAACAAGTTTTGCATTTTCAAGCATTGCATTTTCTGAAGGACAGAATGTCTGAAATTCACATACCTGATAATGCTCAACAATTTGCCAGAAAGCCACATATTTTACAAGGAACAGACCAAAATAATCATCAGTTTCTTTGTTCAAGAATTCTGGACAAAGCCAAAAATAATCAGGGAGTAACAAAATTTGAATATTACTTTTTATCTATTTGTTAAATAGGCAGTCCCACTGGAGAAAGTTTCCCTTTCCAGGAGTACTATCTGAGGGACTTGCTCGCAGTCACACTGTAGGCAAATGAAGATAGGAGGATTCAAACCATTACTTTTGACTATAATAGGGAATTTGTTAACAGCCAGTGCCTTTAGTGCCAGACAGTTCTAACTTACTTAAAAACTGAAAACCACTAGAGCAGGTGTTGCATAGACATGCATTTTCCAAACAATGAGAACTACAAAACACTAAAGACTAATTTACCACCCTCCCCCCAAAAAAGAAATTAAGGGATCTCTGACAGTTGCTGTGGAAGATTAATGCTTCAGACTCTCAATGAGTTGTCTCAGGGTTAAAGTGTTTGATTCTTTGTACCTCTAGCTGTGTGACTTTGAGCAATTCAATTAACCAGAAACCCTTAAATGGGAGAGGGAGGCATTGCATATACACACGTATACACACACACACACACACACACACACACACACACACACACACACACACACACACACATGCATGCAGGCATGCACACACACACACACACACACACACACACACGCGCACGCGCGCGCGCGCATGCATGCACACACGCATGCACGCACACACATGCACACACACACACACACACACACACACACACACACACACACACACACACACACACACACACACACACACACACACACACACACACATGCCCTTACTTGATCTTAAATGTAATAAAAGGATCTCCTCTTACTAGTGCAGTTCAGTGGAACATCTCTCCAATGCTGCTTAAAATGTAGTAAAGGACATCCTGGAGTACTTCTCCCAACTGCTCCTTAAAAATACAGTAAAGGACATCTCACAGTGAGGATGGGGAAGAGGTTGGCATAATGTTTAATTTCTTAACCTCACATATACAAAATACATGGTTTGATTATAACCTCTGGTTATTGGCTAGGCTTGTAATAGTCTGCAGACTGGTAGTCTAGTATTTACTTATGAACCTATATGATTCACATTCTCCATGACATAAAAACAGATGCAGAAAGATTCAATCATGCTTGCATGCATTCGGGTAGGCAAAAGCCTTTTAGTATTAAAGAGACTGTGTCACTCAGGGGGGGATACACACTTTCCTGTGTGGGAAGATTATGTGCCCCCTTGTGTCCTCTTGTAGTGCCATCTGTGACCACTATGCTTAAAACTGATGGCCCTTCCATGTGCATAGGCAGCCGGATCATGCAAATAGTTCAACATAATTTTTAAAATGACAGCAGCCTTAATAAACAGTCAGGGTAGCATCAAACTGGAACTGTTAGCCATATATCTATACATTCAAATAATTCAGATACAGGCAATAGTGTCTTTCTACCCTGCCAGTACACCAAAACTATCATCCCCATAATATGTGTCCAAGCTGTTTTTAAAAATATCTAAACTTGCGCTTGCTTTAACACAATTTAGTAGTCTATTCCATGCATCAGCTACCTCAGAGAACCAAGTATTTCATTTATCATTCCTATATAATCTCCCTTTTTTAATTTCTCCAAGTCTTTTGAGTTTCTAATATCATGACGGGAATAGACCCCATTCCTAAGTCAAAGTATGATTAAAGTTCATGAAACTAGTATTATTTCAATCTTTGATGTTAGCCAGAAATACTTTTTGCAGCACCCACAAAGTACTCAGTAATGACACCTTCTGCAATTTGTATGGAGTTACATGTGGTGGTACATATCTAAATATGATTATAATTGATTTTTTGTAAGATCCATTGCTCCTACTACTATTGGAACTATCTGGGTATCTTTCTTCCACATTGCTCTAATTTCTGCCTGCAAATCCTGATATTTTATGACTTTGTGTCTCTTTGTATGCAAGACACTGCAGTCACTGGGTGTAGCGATTTCAATTATCAATGCTACTTTTGCCTTCTTTTCATGAACTGCTATATCTGGTTTTCTCACATCTATCATTTCTGAACTGCAGGTAATGGGTGATCCCATGTAATGTAGACTTCATCATTTTCTATGACGCTTTGTGCCTCATGTTTCCAGTGTTTTTCAGCCACTTCAGTACCATAATGTTTGCACAATCCCCAGTGCAGCAGTCTTGCCACATTATTATGCCTTTCAGTATACAGCTCTTCTGCCATTAATATATTAGAACCAACAACAAGGTACGTGACTGTTTCCAATTATGTTTTACAAAACCTACAATTGTCTGTTTCTCCCTCATGTTCAATGGACTTTCTGAACCAACGTGTATGTAGCCCACTATCTTGGGTTGCTAATATTAATATTTTGGTTTGAATTCACCTTTCCTTAACCCTTCCTGCATTCGATCCTGATCAACATGAGGTTCTATACTTACAACTATACTTTTGCATTTTCCACATTTCTTGCCTTCTCATCTGATCCTTCACCTTATGTTCCTTCTTTTGTTTTTTGGCACATTCAGTTGGTGCCTGATTTTTATCTACTTCTGGTTTGATTTCCATTTCTGCTTGATGCCGATATGCTTCTGCTAGACTAGACAGGGAAGTCATCTTAGATTTAGTCTACTCATGTTTCAAAACTTTCACTATATTTGGCTCTTGTGAGATAATCAGATATGTATGCAGTCCCACGATTGCAGATCCATACATGTAATCAGTTTCAAGAAGGCCCAACGGGGAATAAATAAGCTGCCCATTCCCTTCAGCTCGTGGTGTATCTCACTCATTAAAGGACTTGGTTTTCTCCACCCTTGGTCTGCTGCTGGCTTGTACAGTCTCCAGTGTGGTTTTGGTGTTTAAAGAATATATAATCTTGGTATCCACTGGCTTTTATAAATCATTTGATGAGCATAAAGCATCCTTCTTGTTTTCCTGTCTAATCTATCCAACACCTTTTGGGGCCAGTCAATCACTTCAAAACTGTAAGTTAGGGCACGAAGAACAAATTGGTTTATATCTTGAATTTTTGTTCCTAGATGTCAGCTCTGTTTCAGGATTAATTTAAGTCTTCTAAAATATTTCTTACTAAGTTTTATTTGCATTTGTCATGTTTTGTTGTTGATCCTTCATCAGTTCCCAAATATTTATACACTCTCTCTCTTGCTCAAGTTCTTTTATATCACACTCTTGTCCCAAACTGATGTTTTCTTGATGCTGCAGCTTTCCTGCTTTAAAGGTTGCTTTTGCACATTTATCAGGAGCAATGGACATTCTTATATCATCTGAGAAAGTTCTAAACACTTGCAGTTGTGCTTTTAGCTCCTTGTCTGATGAGCTATACAGTTTTAAATCATCCACAAAGAGAAGATGAGAAGTCTTTGCACTTGGTTGTTTTCTAGGAGCCAAATTGCAATAATGACATAATCTGATAAGTAGACAGCTTAATCGGTTAAGGACAAGACAAAAGAGCAGTGGTGACAAATAGTCAATCTGGAATATCCCTCTTTGAAATTGTATCCCTGTGATAATAATTTGTCCTTTATCATGGCTTAGCTGCAAAGTGGTTTGCCACTGTTTCATGTTCAATATAACATAACTGATCAATGTAGGGTGCATCTTATACATCTGTAAGCACTCCTTTATCCATGAATGTGGGATGCTGTCAAATACTTTTTTGTAATCTAGCCATGCCATACTTAGATTCTTCCCCTTTTTCCCCTCCATTATGATTTATTACCTTTTTGTTATATTGCTATGATTGAGTTTTCTTCTAAATGACTTTAATCTCTGTCAGCATCAATTCCAGTATATAGTTTATACATTGTCGGAAGACATATTATCAGTCTATAGTTTTTAGGATAGCTTTCAGGTTCAGTCTTAAGGAGTTTCATTTATCATTTTGTTAACCAGGTAGGTGTTTGTTGCAAATGTCCATACAAGTGGTTCTTACTCAGGGCTAAACTTCATGTAAAAATGTTAATACTTTTAGCAAGAAGTTAGGTACTGCATCTGAGACTGATATTTTCTGATTAAGAGCTTTTCTTATTTTTTTTTTCAATTTTTTGGACATTACTTCATCCCATTTCATATCTTGTACATCTAAACATCTTACTGCTGATAACTGTGTTCATCTGTTTTATCAGATTCTAATATTTTAGGTCTTATTTACATTCTGTACTCTATTTTTTCTTTGATCTTAATATGCCTGTCTCTATTAAATCAAGTAGTTCTTCCCTTAGATCATTTTCTTCTAAACTGCAGGCACATTCTTTGTTCTCTTTTTCTTGCAGGCATTCTACAGAAAGTTTCAGAACATCTACCTTTGACATATTCTCTTCAGCTGCATCCTGTATTATCCATTGCCCTTTCATATGGGAACTTACTGGCCTAAAACTCTACAGCATTGACTGTATCAGAGATTCCACTATTTCTTGCTCCTTCTCTTGATGTGCAACTTCAATTGAAATTATCTACTGGTTTCTGACAGCTCCAGAGTGTCTACATATGAAGCGATCAGTTGCTAACCATTAAGCTCCTTTCTCCTTAATTTGGGGACTCCTTGCTATATTATGCTGTGATGTTACCTGAGTTGGATTTTTCTACTCTAAGTCATACCTCTCAACTTCTTAGTACAAGAAATCTGGACAAAGCCCATCAAAATGGGAGAACAAAGGGCCAAAAATAGGGGCATATTTTAAATGTTGCTCTTATAAAGTTAGAAAATTGCTAGAGTAACAGGGTTTGTGTAACATGTATTATCTGAAGCATTTGAAGTCTGAAACTCAAATGTATGTCATTATTTAATGACTTCAGTCCTCAGATCATCCCAGTGATTTGCTAGAAAACCACAAATGTTATGAGGAACAGACCAAAAATATGAGCCAAAAATCTGGACATTCTGCAAAAATCTGTACAGTTGAGAGGTATGCTCTAAGTCTTTCACTTCACAGGTAATCCATAACTTCAGTTTCTATTTTTTAACTTCTCCATTATGAATCCTCTTTTCTACTTTCCTTCCTTGTTTCCTTATTTTTTGTATTGTGAAATTTTCCATATCCAGATACCTTTGCCTATATTTCTCTTCATATATCTTTGCTACTTTTTTGTATTGATTAGTTTTGCCATCTCCTCTGCATAAATATTACATCATATTAAAAATGTTTTCTTTCCCATATCCATACAGATGTGGCTTGCTCTACCTTCTTCTCCTGCATATATATACATACACACATACACACAGAAAGGGACAAATTTAACATCACATACTGTTATACATTGTTAGGAAAACATTGAATCATCAAAGTGATCTTACACAATTAATACATTAAGAGTCTTGGTATTTCAAAAGTAATATTTTAGGGCTATCCCAAGCACTGAATGTCTTAGTAAGATTTATAGATCTTATTCTGATCACTTCTTCTCAGTTTTATATAGTATTGCTGTTACATTTTAAAATTCTTTGAATGTAGGAACTGATTTTGATTTCCAGTTTTTTGTATAACTACATTAGCAATTGCTAAAATACTCCAACATATTTTTTGTTGTTTGGCTTTTACAGATACAGGAAATGGAACATTTATTAGTATTATTGATCTAGTTAAAGAAAAATTATCAGACCGTAACCCATTAGAAACATACTTATCCCTTCCCAATATGCATTTAATTTTTTACAATCCTTAAACATGTATGACCAGTCAGCTTTGGCAACTTTACTACAATTCCAACAAACTGAATAAGTCATTTTGCTGAATTTAGAGAATTTATGGAGAGTAATATACATTCTATGCATACATCTCCACATAAAAAACTTTCTAATATAAACTCGATGAAGTGTGACTGATTTAAGTAACAAAGTTTTCATCTTGCCATCTGTTGAGTCACTCAATCCACTACTAAAAAGTTCCAGAATTTTGCATCAATATTATTATTATTATTATTATTATTATTATTATTATTATTATTATTATTGTTATTGTTATTATTATTATTATTATTATTATTATTATTTATAATTAACTTATATAACTTGGGCACTTTTCATTTGTAGGTCAATTTACCTTTGATGATAGAATTCACATATTCACATAAAAGGGAAGAGTGTTATGTTTCTTTTCACTCATATTGTCTACAAATTAATTTAATTTCTTACTGATAGATAGTATAAATGGTTAACAGACTCATCTAACTTGTAACCTTTCATTAAATATTCTGGTGACTTAGCTTTTCCTTTTTCAAAGCAAACAGACCATAGCACTAATCCATTCCTTTTAGTAAATTAATTTTAACAATGTTATGAGTTTCTTTAAATCAAAAAATGTATGCAATGGGAAAGAAGAAAAAATCAATGTTGATATTAATGGAGTTTTAAAAGCATATTTCTTAACTATTTTAAGTATTGATTTCATATATGCAGCATTTAGAGAGTGAAATTTATTTCCTTCTAAAATAAATTTTATTAACCAGATGAAAGGATTGTTACATATTCCTAATTTATCATATTTGATAAACTTATAAGACTTTAGTATAATCTGGTCCTGGATGGTTTTGCAATGACTAGTGTCAGCAGAGTCTATCCAGAGTTAAAATTTGCAGCAACTGAATATGATTTTATCATATTCTGGGGAGCTAATACCACCATACTTCTGCAATGTTATATGATTTATATAAGCAATTGTCAGCATTTTATAATACAATAAGAATGAAGTTAACATTTTGCTTCCATTTTATTTCTTTTTTTTGACAGGTAGTAAATCTATTGGATGCAATATATATATATATATATATATATATATATATATATATATATATATATATATATATATATATATATATATATGTGTATATATATATATATATATATATATATATATATGTATATATATGTATGTATATATATCAAATCTTGGGTAATACAATCATTTTAATGAAAAACTAACATATCCTCAAAAGTAAAAAAAAATCATTTTTTTTAATAAGAAGTAACACTTCTTCAATTATTTTCCCAAATTAATATCAATAAGCTTACTCACATCTTGAGAGAGTTTTATTCCTAAATATTTTAGTTCTTTTCATTCCAGATTATATTTATCTTTAAACTTACTCTCTAGTAATTGATTTAACACTAATATTTCCATTTTATTATTATTAAATTTCAGCAGTGGTACTTCTTGAAACTTTTGAATTTATTCACCGATTTCTTCATAAATTAAATCTCCTATAGTTAGTAAAATATCATCTGCAAAAGGCTGTATTTTAGACTGACAATCCTTGTTAGTTGAGAATCCATCATTTTTTGCTGCTTCTTATACTATTAGCTAAGGGTTTGATAACTTATGCAAATAGTACAGGGGACAATGGACACCAATGCTTTGTGCTTTTGTTCAAAGTGAATCCTTGATAAATGTAAGATTCAATTTTACCATATGCTTTGGAGTCCTTGTACAGGTTTTTTTAAATATTCTTATAAATTGTTTGGGAAATGCAAATGCTTCTAAAGTTTTAAACAAATAGTTCCAATCTACAGAATCAAAAGCTAATTAGGACCAATTTCTTGTTCATTCCTTTTGCTAAATCTAAGATAGTTACTACCCTTTTTATATTATCATACATTATATTATCATATGTTAATTTATTTAGTATAAATCCTATTTGATGTTTATTAATTTATCTGCTGTATCTGTTAATCTTGTGATGAAGATGGAAGCAAATATTTTATAGTGTACATGTAATAGTGAAACAGGTTTATATGAGGTAACTAAGTTATTATCCTTTCTTTAAATATAGGTGAGATTGCAAAAAAATTCCATGGCAGAAGAATTATTTTGTCACTCTGAATTATCCTGAAGATGTTGTTTAGTAATTCTAAAATATTTAATGTAAGGATACTATATAATTCCATACTTAAACCATTTAAGCTTGAAGTGTTACCATTTTCCCTCTTTTTAAAACTGCTTTAGTTTCTATAAGGGTAATAGGTTATTCAACAGAGACATTTGTTGGTCATTATGTTTTACATTTGCTTTAAATAATTTTGGAATCATCAGAATTATTATGTTTATCATTATTAAGATCTTCATGGAATTTTTTTTAAATATAAAGCATTTCCTCTAGGTCTGAAGTAAGCTCATTATGTGAGGATTATGGATAATATTGATTTGTGCCTATTTGCTTAATATCTTACTTCTATTAACTAAACTATGTAGATGTTTTGAAACCATCTCATAACTGTGCAATTTTATTTTTTCTGAAGCTATCTCCACTTTATGCATTAAAACTGTTTGATAGTTTGTTGTTAGGTTTTTAATGACTTCAGTATTATCTAATTTATTTGTTTGTTGTTCAAACCTCACTTTGTGTACCTCATCTTGCATTTCTAACAACTCTAGCCAACTCTTTAATTTCATTATTAGCGCATTTTTCCATTCTGTATTTAATATGCATTTTAAGGAGTCCCATAATATGAATTTACTAACCCCACCATTATCATTCAAAGATAAAAAGTCTTGATTTGTTCCTTAAGGTAACTGTTACATTTTTTTTTTAATTTCATCATATATACTGGGATTTTGTAAATAATCTGAAATGTCCTTATATCCATTAATATTTTAATATTTAGAGTGTTAAAAGACAAGGAATAGTTTTACAATAATTAATTCTTAATTAATTAATTTTTAAGTAATTCTGTAGAGGCAGAAATCCTATCAATTCGAGTTTGTATCCCATGCGCATAAGAATAATGAGAGAAGAACAATGACTTTTCTTTTGCTTTTACTATTAAGTCACCTAAATTATCATTACTAATCCATCTGTTTAGTGCTTTAGGTGATGGCAGAATTTTAGCTTTTTTATTTTCACACTACACTTCCAATGGCTTTGTAATAGGTATAAGTGATCTTAAGTACTTTTGTACCTATTTCAGGGATCCAGTAAAAATTAACTGCTGTATAGCATGTGCAAATGTATACATTCCTGTGGGATCATCAATGGATTCCATGACCTCAGACATTACAGTAGATTTTCTCCAAAGTATAGGCGTTCCTCTACTGTTTTTGTTATAACATGAAGCTAATGATATTCCATAACCTAAGCTATTTAAGTATTGTATATCTGTATCTTTCAAGTGAGTCCCTTGTAAGAATATAATGTCTCCTCTATTTAATTGTAGATACCTCATTAATAATTTCCTTTTGTTGCCATTAGTTAATACATTTACATTATTAGATAATAGATTAAAACTATCTATATGGTGTATTTAAAATGATTTATTTTAAAATGCGATATGACACATTTATCCAACATATATTTAAAATGATTTATTTTAAAATGCGATATGACACATTTATCCAACATAGATTCATAGGTAGGTACTAGGCTACTGGCCCTAGGGCCTATATAAGCCTAGCCAAAATGGTACCCTGGCTTTCACCACCCAAAAAAATTATTTTCCTGTGTCTCTGTTGAGCAGAGCCTCAGAGGTGCTCCCTGTGGGTGAATTTCCTATTTCCCATCCAATCATCAAGATTTTTCTTGCAGAGTGCTAATGAGGAGCTTTGTTTGATATAGATAGGCAGTTTGTTTCAGAGTATGGGAAGTCTCTAGGACAGGAATCTATCCCTCCAGCATGTTCTGTTTATTGTAGTGAAAAGGTTTAGGTCAATAGACCATGTAGCTCGGAGGGATTGGGATTTCTTTAAGTGGAGCATGTCCAACAGCTCTGGGTTTGACATAGCTTTGTATGTTAGGCACAGATTGCCTCTGAGTAGGCAATATGTGACTGAGTAAAGCTGGAGTTTTTTGAGACAGTCTGCATAGGGCATTTGTTTGAGGCCGGTAATCCTCTTTGTGAGGTATTTCTACAGTCTTTCCAGTTGTTGTAGATGTTTTGTGAGGTACATACCAAAAGGGGCATTGTACTCTATAATGGGTCTAATGAGTGACGAGTAGAGGGGAACAATGACCTCATTTTTTCCTGAATGAGAAACCTTTTGTGATGAGGTGCGCCATATATAAAGATTTCCTGACTACTGTGATGATATTATACAAGGAGAGACTACTGTCCACCTGTGTCCCAAGGTCTCTTATCATACTTTTGGTGTTAAGAAGACTACCACCTATGTGGTAGCTCATGGGTATAGAGTTTTTACCAAAGGGGATAACAATGCACTTTTTGGCATTGAGCTTGAAGCCATGGTTTTGAAACCAGGTATCTGTCTCAGTGAGACCCTTTTGTAGGATGTCCACATCATTAGGAGTTTTGATTATGGCTCCTAGTTTGCAGTCATGTGCAAACTTCATTAACCAAAGATCTTCTGTGTTAGCCTGTACTTCAGAAAAGTAGATGCCAAACAGGAGAGAACCCAGGACTGAACCCTGTGGTATTCCACTTATCAATGATCTGAAGTCGGATTTGGAGTCTGCTACTTTCATAGTGTGGGTTCTGGCAGTGAGCCAGTCAGCAACCCATCTTGTGACATAGGGATTTATACCTAGTTTGGTGAGTTTATCTATAATTCCAGAGTGGGGGATGGTGTCAAAAGCCTTGGCGGGAGCTAGATAGGCTGTGTGAACCACCTTACCCTCATCTACAGCTTTGGATACTGCTTCAAAGAAGTCTATCAGGCTTAGGAGACATGATCTGCCTTTTACAAACCTGAACTGGGTGGGGTCCAGAGTTTGGAGATCACCAATGTCTTTGCTTATAAGTTTCATGATGATATGTTCCATGGTCTTGCAGACCAGGCTGGTTAGGCTAATGAGGCTATAGTTCCTGGGGTCCATGGTGGCTCCCCCTATGTGGAGTGGGATAATCATCACTGTGCACCATTCAGTGGACACAAAGCCTGAGGTGAGGCTATGACTGAACAGGGTGCTTAAGTGGGGTGCCAGTTCATTCTGTAGTTTGTGTAGAATGTAGCCTGAGATGTTGTCAGGTCCCATGGATGCTGTATTCTTGGCTTTGGAGAGTGTGATTTTTACCTGTGCAGCCATGATTACAGGAACTTTGTATTCTTGTGGTATAGAGATGGGTCCTTTAGGGGGGTGAGAGGGGGGGTGACGTAAGCACTAAACCTATCTGCCAGGATGTTGACAATATCAGTTGGTTCTGTATATTTAGTGCATTGTGGTGTAACTCAGAGCAGATCTGAGTGTTGCCATTGAGATTCTTGACATAGCTGTAGAATACTTTGTGGTTGTCTTTAGAATCAGTGTCGAGTTTGTTTTCTTAGCTAGCTTTGGAGGATTTTATGAGTTATCTCAGCTTCTTACTGAGGCTGACCAGGGAGTTCCTCCAATCATGGGATTTTACTCTTTTTTGCAACAGTTTCTTTCTTCTGTTGTAGAGTTTGTTTATGGCAGGGGACCACTAGACTGGCTTCTTTTTTTTTTTTTTTGGAGGATGGCATCTTGGTTCTGTTAGGGATAGCAAACCCATGCACTCGTGTAAGTGCTTATAAAGTGCATTTGTACAGGATTCAGCAGTTGTACCTCTAGTGTCCGTCTGCATGAGTGTCGTGAAGTTTGCCACTTTTGTCTTAAGAAGCATTAAGATGGCTTTGGAAATTTTTTTATGATGGTTTCCCTAATGGGGGTTGGGGCGGAATATTGAGGTCTAGGGTGACTAGCTTGTAGCTGGATCTGACCAACTAGGATTTGACTTCTGATGTGGAACACCAGTTGCCCATGTTGGTAATGACCAGGTCTAGGATATTGATGCCCTTGGTGGGGCTGTGGATAAGTTGATCCAAGACATTAAAATTTATGAATTCCAGAAAACGTTGAGCAAAAGAGTTGGTACATGAGTAATTTTCACATTTAATGGTGATGTAGTTGAAATTGCCCATTATTAGGGTGTTGGGTTGTACCCTAATATTTTCCAGTGTATCAAGAAATGAGGACTGGCAATCCTGGGGCATGGTGGGGGATCTGTAGCAAGTTACAATTTGGATTGTGGTCTTGCCCAGAGTTAGTTGCACTTGGATAATCTTGGATGCATTATGCTGAGCAAATAGCTGGATGTGTGGCCATCCTTAATGAATAAGGATACACCTCCACCTTTAGTGTTTCAGTCCAGGTTAGGTGGCCAAAAGGTGTGGTATGAATTATAGCCTGGTAATGCAAAGGTGCTCTCTGGAACCTTGAACCAGGTCTGTCACTGCACAGATGTCAATGTTCTCCATTTTAAGGAGTGCCTCGAGTGAATTCATTTTGAGGTTTAGACTTCTAGCATTGAGTAGCATTACCCTCAAATTTTGCTTGCTTGTACCTGTTATGGTGGTGAATTTGTCATTTGAACCTTGCCTAAAAAAGGCACTATAGGGGTGGCAAGAGCATATAAGACTCTAATGTATTCCTCCAACACGATCTTAATATTCCAGATTTTTTGAATTCTTCCTTTCTACAAACTAGACTACTAAAACATAAATAACAGAAAAAATAAGTCTACAACTGTGTCTGTATATTACTAATAAAATGCAACCTACCATGGATATCAAAGTTCCTAGCTTGCCTGTCGAATAGACAAACTACTGTATTACCTCTCCACCTACTAATACCTAAAAATCCATCAAAATCTAGCCAAAAGTTACTGTGACTTACAAATAATTAATATAATATTATATAAGTAAAAAATTATAAGAGACTATAAATTTAGTTATATTTTACCATTTAAAACTACTCCCCATTACTTCATAAAAGTTTATAATCTTCTTTTATTAATCACAAATATTTAATAATCCAACAAATAGTGTATTACATGCCTATTTATATAATAGTAGTAGTAGTATAAATTATCCATTAAATATTCCTAAATTATTCAATAATTCAACATTATTATAGCTAAATCTCTAACTAAATAATTAGAACAGACTGGGACCCAAAGAGATAAAGATATGTGTAAACTTACAGGTGGCAGGTATTCTTATTAAACTAAACTATTACACAAAAGGAAAGACAATGCACACATATAGTTGTCATGCTAACAGATATATGCATATTTTATACAGCTAATAAAAGCTCTGAATTAATTTTAATAGCACATCTCTCCATAACAATACTTACTAGCATTACTTAGGTCAAAAAGACTGTCTTACTACTTCTATGGAGTCAAAAAGAAAGTATTTGCAGTCTATATTGTATTCAAAAGTTACAATGTGCTTAATTCAAATCACATACTCCATTCCCAGGTTCAAAACTTATTGAAATATCTACTTTACTGTCTATAAAATGGATATACTGATTCAGCAATATAACACTCAAATTTCAGCTCTGACTTATGAAATGAGTTATTTCAGGTATTCTTAGTGAATCTAATAACATGCAATATAAAAAAAAAAACTTCAAAGTTCACATGACCAAGCTTTAAATTTCAGCTTTCAGGATATTTTTGAATATTTATATGATTTGCTATGTAAATTATATGAGATCTTGTACATTCACACTACTGCCATATGCAGGTATATGTGACACACGTCTTTCTTATAAGCGTTTTTTTTTTATTTAAATATCTTTTCTGTCTTATTTCCCTACTAATATTCTACCTTACTCTATGTAACTTGCATTTCTAAAATCTCACATCAAGGAGGTATTTAATTATCAGCACTCTATTAGAGATTACAGTATGTATATATATTTCTTAACTTACTGATACTGCTGTTTTATAAATTTTACATGGTAGATAGTTCATTCTTCATGCATTTGCATATTGATCATGAGATGTTTACTCTTCTGATTAATTTTATTATTACAAGAAATCTTAACTATATATAAAATAATTCCTGCTTGTTTAATTTAAATGTGTGTTTTTATCCATTGTGAACTGCTGTTCTGATCTAATCTTTACTTCCTGACATTACATTAGAATTTGATTACAGCATATGAAAATAACAACTCACAGCTGCTGATCTCCTCTGTAAACATTTCATTCTTCTCAATTCTTTTAAACTGTTCTAATCAGTATTAAACATGTACCTCTACTTCTTTCCATTGATATGCTTTATATCTGTTTGAATTTAGTGCAATATTTGTATATAAGATCTCTGGCTACAACAATCCTCCCTCAAGGAACCACAAAAGTTTTGGACTAATATTAACAAACTTCTTTATCCAGGTGAAGCTATTACCCCCAACCCTTCAGGCTCTAACCCTGAAAATTTAACAGAAACAGCTAATGCCTTTAATTATTTCTTTACCAATACTATCCAAACTTTGGCTAGCCACCTATCCCCTGATACCTCTAAACTGCAAACTCCCACTACCAAACCACCCCCAGCATTTAATTTAGAACCTGTGCCTACATCTTATATCTGCTCCTTACTCCAAAAGCTAAAACCAACTACCCTGTCAGCTGACAAATTCCCAGCTGAATTCCTGCAAAAAGCAGCTAAAGCCATAGCTTATCCCATCTCCACACTGATAAATAGAACCATAAATGAAGGTATTATCCCATCCATCTGGAAAATTTCTCATATCATCCCACTACATAAAGGTGGTAGCTCCAATGACATGTCCAACTTTCGTCCAATAGCTATACTCTCCTCACTTGCAAAAATAATGGAAAAGTGCATCCACAGTTACTTAACCATCTTCTCCATTACAACCTACTAGCTAACTGTCAACATGGATTTAGACCTTTTCACAGTACCACTACTGCCTTGCTTTCCTTCGCAAACTGTATCAATGAAAACCGTAACAAAAATATTCTTTCCTCTGCAGTCTTTGTCGATTTATCAAAAGCTTTTGACATGGTTAATCACCAAATCCTTGTACACATTCTGAAGTCCCTATCACTTGACCCACTATCTATGAAATTGTTCACATCCTACCTTGAAAACAGACAGCAGGCTGTACTCAGGCAAAATAAACTATCTAATCACCTTCCTATCTCACTAGGTGTCCCACAGGGCTCCATATTAGGCCCTCTCTTGTTTTCCATTTATATCAATGACCTCCACTTAGCCATTCCACTCACCACATGCATTCAATATGCAGACGACTCTACTATAGTCTGTTCAGCCACCTCCCAGCCCAAACTCCAGTCTCTTACACAAAAAGCTTTCAATACAGTAGAACACTGGTTCTCTAACCGCTGCCTCCTACTAAACCCCCAAAAAACTAAACTTTTACTCTTTACACCAACCCAAAAGTCTACCCCTTTACACTTCACTCTCACATCAAATAATGGCACTCTTATTTCTCCTGACCCAACCACTAAACTATTAGGAATTACAATTGACAATAATCTCAACTTTGACACCCACATAAATACCATGGTAAAATCAGTTAACAGAAAATTAGGATCCCTCTACAGAATAAAACCCTTTCATACACCAGTAGCTAGGACTGCTATAGCTAGAACTCACTTATTCTCAACCCTTCTTTATGCCTCTCCCATTTACACTATCCTCTCAAAAAATAACCTTAACAAACTAGCTATATCCTATAATAACATCGCCAGGTTCGCTACAGGCTCTCCTTTTAGAACTCATCACTGTCTAAATCTGAAACAACTAGGCTGGTTAGAATTACTGAATCAGATTCAATTTCATCAACTTACAATAACACATAAGACCCTTTATCAACCCAGCAACACTCCCATACTCTCCAGCTTCATTATACCATATAACAATCTCAAAAATCTACGCTCCTCAAACAAAATGCTTATGAATACAACTAAATCTAAAAGCTTAGCAGGCAACTCCTTGTTCTCCAACTCTGTCGGAAAAGTATGGAATCAACTACCACCTGACCTTACATCTCAGACCTCCCTCCCACTTTTTAAAAGAAATTTAAAGCTCTATTTCAATAACCACTGGTTATGCTCCTGTACCAATCCTGACTAACATTTCTCTTGACTCTAATCTTCTACCTTCATCTATTATAACCTTCTTAAAATGCTTCTATATCTTTTAGTCTTGCATAGAAATGTAATGTTTACAATTATACTATAACTTCTCTAGTATACTACCCTTCTAAGATTTGTTTATCCTATAATTAGTATGAGTAGCTCATCTTCTAAAAAAAAAAAAAAATATATATATATATATATATATATATATATAATATATATATATATATATATATATATATATATATATATATATATATATGTATATATATATATATATATTTATATTTTTTAACAATTTCTTTAGCTAAGGTTTTATATTATAATTACTGCTGTGTAAAACTGTTTTATGTTATATCCACTATTAATTTTGTAGGTTTTCCTGGAGCTTTTCTCCCCGGGCCTCTACTAAAAATGGACATATATCCAGTTTGACTAGCCCTGTCAACAAATGTAAAATAAATAAATAAATAAATAAAAAATAAGATTTTGGTTTATGAGTTTAGAACACTATCCATTTGAGCTTAGTACTATCTGTATATACAGCCTACCTTTATTTCTAGCCTCTAGCTTGATATTGGTATATCTGTTCATTACTATGCTTCATATTGTATGTATAATGTTTGCTTGCTATTATGTGCATAGCTCTCAACTTTCTATCTCCAAAATAAGGAACACTAGCCCATATAATGTGGAACAAATGGGCAAAATGTGGAACATATGCTAATGGCTTACTAACAGCTTCAATTAGGACGGTCATGGGATGGTTTACATATGCTCCTTTAACTTATAAAAAAAGATCTTTTAATAAATTATGATATTTACCATGAATATCAGTTAACATTTTTCTAACACTGAATGTGTGACAGAACCTTTCAATGTGGAACTTTGAGGAACATGAACATTTTAAGACCTCAAATGAGGTACGTTCCTCATAATGAGGTACGTTTGAGAAGTATGATTATGTGTATATTAAATTATTCTTTATGTACTCTGCTGCTCATTTATTGTTCTCTGGAGCTTTTCTCCCGAGGCCTCCACTGAAAAAGGACCTGCATCCAGTTGGGATTTCCCAGTAAAAAAATGTAAATAAATAAATACATGATATGTGCAGTTAGAGTTAATAGCACTACAGCATATGCTAAAATGTAAGCAAACTATATGTCAGCAACAGCTCAGTATAAAACATTACTATAACTTTTGTTTTACCAATTCTTCACTTCTTAGGTTCATAGGTTCATAGGTTCATACTAGGCTATCTGCCCTAAGGCATTTATAAGCCTAGCCCAAAGTTTTGTGGCTTACGCCACCCCTTATATGAAAAAATACTGTGCCCATTAGTTTGTTTTGCCTCTGTCCAGCAGTGACACAGAGATGATTCCCGGGGTAAACCTACGATCTCCCATCCACAGGTCAAGATTTCTCTTGAACAGAGCCAGCGAGGTGCTCTGCCTCACATGGACCGGGATTTTATTCCACAGCATAGGGAGTCTCTGAGTGATAAATCTATCCCTCCAGCACATCCTGTTTATATCCGTGCTAAGGTTTAAGTCGCTTGCTCTAGTGGTTCTGGTGGATTTGGATTTTTTGAGGTGGAGCATGTCCATTAATTCCGGGTTGGACATGGCCTTGTATGTCAGGCACATGTCACGTCTGAGCAGACGGTATGCGACTGAATAGAGCTGGAGTTTCTTCAATCTGGCAGCATATGACAGATTTTGGAGTCCCTTTATCCTTTTGGTGAGGAACTTTTGGGGTCTCTCCAATTGCTGCAGATGTCGGGTGAGATACATCCTGAATGGGGCATTGTACTCGATCATTGGTCTGAAAAGTGAAGAGTACAGGGGAACAATGACCTCACTAGATCTGGATGTGAATCCCTTCATGATCAGGTGGGCAATGTAGAAGGTCTTTCTAACCACTTTAGCAACGTGAGTGTCAAAAGAAAGGCCACTGTCAACCTGGGTCCCCAGGTCCCTGATAATCTCTTCTATGCTTAGTGGATTGCCACCTATATGGTAGCTTGAGCTTACCTTGTTTTTCCCGAAGGGTATGACTATACATTTTTTGGCGTTTAACTTCAGGCCATGGCTCTGGCACCAGCTATCAGTTTCCGTGAGTCCCCTCTGAAGGATATCCGTGTCCGATGCACTTTCCACTATGGCGCCCAGTTTGCAGTCGTCTGCAAACTTTGTCAGCCAAAGTCCTCCCATGTTGGCCTGTACTTCTGAGAAGTAGATGCCGAACAATAGGGGGCCAAGGACCGAGCCCTGTGGGACACCACTTGTGACCGGCTTGGAGTCTGACATAGCGCCAGCAACTCTAACCCTGTGGGTTCTGTCCTTAAGCCAGTTTGCAACCCATCTTGTGACATATGGGTTTACATTTAAGCTGGTAAGTTTTTCTACAATACCCGATTGGGGTATTGTGTCGAAAGCCTTTGCAAGGTCAAGGTAAGCTGTATGGACTGCCTTTCCCTCATCAATGGCCTTGGTGACTGTTTCGAAGAAGTCGACCAAGTTCAAAAGGCATGAGCTGCACTTGACAAAGCCAAACTGGGTTGGGTCCAATGTCTGCAAGTCCCCTATATCTTTATTTATGAGCTCCATTATGATCCTCTCCATAGCTTTGCAGACTAGACTTGTTAAGCTTATGGGGCGGTAATTACCAAGGTCCGTAGAGGCATCGCCTTTGTGGAGTGGGACCACAGTTGCCGTACGCCACTCCCTGGGCACGTATCCTGTGGTAAGGCTGAGATTCAACAGCTGCCTTATGTGCGGGTTTAGTTCCTCATTGAGCTCGTGTAGCACACAGCCAGGGACACCATCCGGTCCCATTGATGCTGTGTTTTTAGCTTTAGAGAGAGCAGCTTTCACCTGTGCATGTGAGATGTCTGGGAGGCTACACTCCGCTGGGATAGTTATCTCTCCTTTAGGGGGGGAGAGGGGGGTGAAGTTTGCACTGAAACTGTCTGCCAGTATGTTGGAAATGTCTGTGGGTTCAGTGATTTTGTATCATTTTGGACTAATTCTGAGCATATCTGGGAGTTTCCACCCAGGTTCCTAACATAGCTGAAAAAGGCCTTATGATTGTCTTTTGAATCCATGGCATTTTTCTCTCAAAATTGGCCTTAGTTGATTTTATGAGTGCTCATATTTTCTTACTAATAATGATCAGGGTGACTTCCCTTTTATGGATTTTGTTCTATCATGTATTAGCTTTCTCCTCTTATTGTAAAGTTTGTTAATGGCTGGGGTCCACCAGACTGGATGTTTGCCCTTGGTGGAAAGAGTCTTGGTTTTATTTGGGATTGCCTGATCCATGCAGTCCTGGAGGTGCTCATAGAAGGCATTTGTAAGGGCTTCCGCAGCTTGGGTTGTGGTTTCCACTGGCTCAGGGGCCTTGAAGGATACCACACCAGTCTTGAGTAGTGTGAAGTTTGCTTTAGAGAAGTTCTTCACTGTGGTCTTTTTGTTGGGGGGGGGGCGGGGATGTGGATTTCCAGTGAGATTAGTTTATGATCAGATCTCACCAATGAGGGATATACTTCCGGTGTGGAGCATTTTGTCACCATGTTTGTGATAATGAGATCTAGTATATTTTCTCCTCTCATGGGAACAGTGACTAGTTGTTCCATGGCATTTGAATTTATGAACTCCAGGAACCATTGGGCTAGAAGGTTAGGGCTTGAGTAATGTTCCCAGTCTATATTCGGGTAGTTGAAGTCCCCCAATATGATGGTGTTTGGAGATACATTTATACCCTCCAGTGTCTTCAGGAAGGCTGTGTGGGGTTCCTGAGTTTGAGAGGGTGGCCTTCTAAATAAATATATAAAAAAGGTGTTATTTGGAGAAGATTTCTCATACATATACTTGACAAAAAAGAAAGAAAAAGAGAGTTCCTTCTTATTTTCACAGACATTATTGATGAACCTTGACCTAGATTTTCTTCAAATGGCTCCAGAGACAGGCGGGAAGCAAGGCAAGCAAGACATTACCAGAACATTTTTGTTGTTCTCTTGTGTTTTTTTTTTTTTTTTTAGTGTTAATTGCTTCATAAATAACATGTGAAAGGAATGTGTTACACAGGAACAAAGAAAACAAATTCACCAGCACTTTAACACTTTTAATTAGCATATTACTTAGATCTGATATTTAGTTATCCCAGCGATGTGCATACTAAGCAAAGTTAAATAAATAAAATAAAATTATTAAGTTATATAGTCTTAAAGTTACCAATTCTATTGCTTATAATTCAATGACATTCTTTGACGAGAAGTATTTGTTTAACATGTATCTATTAATTTTGTAGGTTTTCCTGGAGCTTTTCTCCCCGGGCCTCTACTAAAAATGGACATATATCCAGTTTGACTAGCCCTGTCAACAAATGTAAAATAAATAAATAAATAAATAAAAAATAAGATTTTGGTTTATGAGTTTAGAACACTATCCATTTGAGCTTAGTACTATCTGTATATACAGCCTACCTTTATTTCTAGCCTCTAGCTTGATATTGGTATATCTGTTCATTACTATGCTTCATATTGTATGTATAATGTTTGCTTGCTATTATGTGCATAGCTCTCAACTTTCTATCTCCAAAATAAGGAACACTAGCCCATATAATGTGGAACAAATGGGCAAAATGTGGAACATATGCTAATGGCTTACTAACAGCTTCAATTAGGACGGTCATGGGATGGTTTACATATGCTCCTTTAACTTATAAAAAAAGATCTTTTAATAAATTATGATATTTACCATGAATATCAGTTAACATTTTTCTAACACTGAATGTGTGACAGAACCTTTCAATGTGGAACTTTGAGGAACATGAACATTTTAAGACCTCAAATGAGGTACGTTCCTCATAATGAGGTACGTTTGAGAAGTATGATTATGTGTATATTAAATTATTCTTTATGTACTCTGCTGCTCATTTATTGTTCTCTGGAGCTTTTCTCCCGAGGCCTCCACTGAAAAGGACCTGCATCCAGTTGGGATTTCCCAGTAAAAATGTAAATAAATAAATACATGATATGTGCAGTTAGAGTTAATAGCACTACAGCATATGCTAAAATGTAAGCAAACTATATGTCAGCAACAGCTCAGTATAAAACATTACTATAACTTTTGTTTTACCAATTCTTCACTTCTTAGGTTCATAGGTTCATAGGTTCATACTAGGCTATCTGCCCTAAGGCATTTATAAGCCTAGCCCAAAGTTTTGTGGCTTACGCCACCCCTTATATGAAAAAATACTGTGCCCATTAGTTTGTTTTGCCTCTGTCCAGCAGTGACACAGAGATGATTCCCGGGGTAAACCTACGATCTCCCATCCACAGGTCAAGATTTCTCTTGAACAGAGCCAGCGAGGTGCTCTGCCTCACATGGACCGGGATTTTATTCCACAGCATAGGGAGTCTCTGAGTGATAAATCTATCCCTCCAGCACATCCTGTTTATATCCGTGCTAAGGTTTAAGTCGCTTGCTCTAGTGGTTCTGGTGGATTTGGATTTTTTGAGGTGGAGCATGTCCATTAATTCCGGGTTGGACATGGCCTTGTATGTCAGGCACATGTCACGTCTGAGCAGACGGTATGCGACTGAATAGAGCTGGAGTTTCTTCAATCTGGCAGCATATGACAGATTTTGGAGTCCCTTTATCCTTTTGGTGAGGAACTTTTGGGGTCTCTCCAATTGCTGCAGATGTCGGGTGAGATACATCCTGAATGGGGCATTGTACTCGATCATTGGTCTGAAAAGTGAAGAGTACAGGGGAACAATGACCTCACTAGATCTGGATGTGAATCCCTTCATGATCAGGTGGGCAATGTAGAAGGTCTTTCTAACCACTTTAGCAACGTGAGTGTCAAAAGAAAGGCCACTGTCAACCTGGGTCCCCAGGTCCCTGATAATCTCTTCTATGCTTAGTGGATTGCCACCTATATGGTAGCTTGAGCTTACCTTGTTTTTCCCGAAGGGTATGACTATACATTTTTTGGCGTTTAACTTCAGGCCATGGCTCTGGCACCAGCTATCAGTTTCCGTGAGTCCCCTCTGAAGGATATCCGTGTCCGATGCACTTTCCACTATGGCGCCCAGTTTGCAGTCGCCTGCAAACTTTGTCAGCCAAAGTCCTCCCATGTTGGCCTGTACTTCTGAGAAGTAGATGCCGAACAATAGGGGGCCAAGGACCGAGCCCTGTGGGACACCACTTGTGACCGGCTTGGAGTCTGACATAGCGCCAGCAACTCTAACCCTGTGGGTTCTGTCCTTAAGCCAGTTTGCAACCCATCTTGTGACATATGGGTTTACATTTAAGCTGGTAAGTTTTTCTACAATACCCGATTGGGGTATTGTGTCGAAAGCCTTTGCAAGGTCAAGGTAAGCTGTATGGACTGCCTTTCCCTCATCAATGGCCTTGGTGACTGTTTCGAAGAAGTCGACCAAGTTCAAAAGGCATGAGCTGCACTTGACAAAGCCAAACTGGGTTGGGTCCAATGTCTGCAAGTCCCCTATATCTTTATTTATGAGCTCCATTATGATCCTCTCCATAGCTTTGCAGACTAGACTTGTTAAGCTTATGGGGCGGTAATTACCAAGGTCCGTAGAGGCATCGCCTTTGTGGAGTGGGACCACAGTTGCCGTACGCCACTCCCTGGGCACGTATCCTGTGGTAAGGCTGAGATTCAACAGCTGCCTTATGTGCGGGTTTAGTTCCTCATTGAGCTCGTGTAGCACACAGCCAGGGACACCATCCGGTCCCATTGATGCTGTGTTTTTAGCTTTAGAGAGAGCAGCTTTCACCTGTGCATGTGAGATGTCTGGGAGGCTACACTCCGCTGGGATAGTTATCTCTCCTTTAGGGGGGGAGAGGGGGGTGAAGTTTGCACTGAAACTGTCTGCCAGTATGTTGGAAATGTCTGTGGGTTCAGTGATTTTTGTATCATTTTGGACTAATTCTGAGCATATCTGGGAGTTTCCACCCAGGTTCCTAACATAGCTGAAAAAGGCCTTATGATTGTCTTTTGAATCCATGGCATTTTTTCTCTCAAAATTGGCCTTAGTTGATTTTATGAGTGCTCATATTTTCTTACTAATAATGATCAGGGGTGACTTCCCTTTTATGGATTTTGTTCTATCATGTATTAGCTTTCTCCTCTTATTGTAAAGTTTGTTAATGGCTGGGGTCCACCAGACTGGATGTTTGCCCTTGGTGGAAAGAGTCTTGGTTTTATTTGGGATTGCCTGATCCATGCAGTCCTGGAGGTGCTCATAGAAGGCATTTGTAAGGGCTTCCGCAGCTTGGGTTGTGGTTTCCACTGGCTCAGGGGCCTTGAAGGATACCACACCAGTCTTGAGTAGTGTGAAGTTTGCTTTAGAGAAGTTCTTCACTGTGGTCTTTTTTTGTTTGGGGTGGGGGCGGGATGTGGATTTCCAGTGAGATTAGTTTATGATCAGATCTCACCAATGAGGGATATACTTCCGGTGTGGAGCATTTTGTCACCATGTTTGTGATAATGAGATCTAGTATATTTTCTCCTCTCATGGGAACAGTGACTAGTTGTTCCATGGCATTTGAATTTATGAACTCCAGGAACCATTGGGCTAGAAGGTTAGGGCTTGAGTAATGTTCCCAGTCTATATTCGGGTAGTTGAAGTCCCCCAATATGATGGTGTTTGGAGATACATTTATACCCTCCAGTGTCTTCAGGAAGGCTGTGTGGGGTTCCTGAGTTTGAGAGGGTGGCCTTCTAAATAAATATATAAAAAAGGTGTTATTTGGAGAAGATTTCTCATACATATACTTGACAAAAAAGAAAGAAAAAGAGAGTTCCTTCTTATTTTCACAGACATTATTGATGAACCTTGACCTAGATTTTCTTCAAATGGCTCCAGAGACAGGCGGGAAGCAAGGCAAGCAAGACATTACCAGAACATTTTTGTTGTTCTCTTGTGTTTTTTTTTTTTTTTTTAGTGTTAATTGCTTCATAAATAACATGTGAAAGGAATGTGTTACACAGGAACAAAGAAAACAAATTCACCAGCACTTTAACACTTTTAATTAGCATATTACTTAGATCTGATATTTAGTTATCCCAGCGATGTGCATACTAAGCAAAGTTAAATAAATAAAATAAAATTATTAAGTTATATAGTCTTAAAGTTACCAATTCTATTGCTTATAATTCAATGACATTCTTTGACGAGAAGTATTTGTTTAACATGTAGAAATAAATTATAAGTTTAGCTAATAAAATATGTTAGGTATTTCACTGTAAATACAGTAAAACAGTAAAACCATTTATATTCCTTATCATGAAAAATGTTTTAGCTTAAAATATAAATATACATATATACTTGCATATGTTTTGAAGCTTAAAGTCCACTGCAAACCTATGCTTAAAGAGTAAATTTATTGCAAAATAAAAGTTCTGCAAGAAGTGAGTAAGAGCCACTTGTTTTAAAGCTTTTTAATTTTAGAAGCAGTTTTCAGGAATTTAGCTTACTGTGTTTCTTGGGTGATATATTACTCCAATCAATTTCTTCAGTATTATTAAGGATTTAATTTTTGTTAACAGAATTGGATGCCTCCTGTGGTGTGCCAAATATTTTAGTTTCTCCAGAAAGAAATAATTTGATCTTTATTTATGTATTTATTTATTTATCTAATATTTGCTTACTGAGGACGTCCAAATGGGTCAGGAGCCCATTTTAAGTGGAGGCCCAGGGAGAACAGCTCCAAATTATTCATGAAAGTTGAGGCAATTTACATGAACAAGATAAAAAAACAGGTATTAAAGCACACAGAGAGGTCGATACAATAATAACTACAAAATAAGTATGGAAAGGTAGATACAATAATAAAACTTGTACTAAATTAAAGTGGCAGATTGCAAACTTTTTTTTACATCAGGTAGGAGTAAGTTAAAGAGTGAGGATCAGAACATTAGATGCAAGTAGATGCTTTGAAGGATGGGAAAGTTAAGGGTGTAGAAATATGGAAAGTCTCTTAGTCCAATATGCTAGTGGTTACTAGATGAAATTCCTGTTTTACAGATAGAAAGGAAAGCCCCTAGAGAATGAATGGAGTTTATATTTGCAGGAAATACCAAAGTGGCTTTAATATTTAAGTTCCTTAATCAGTGGTAAGCAGGATATTCTTTTACTAATTTCTTTACTGGAATAATCATAATCAAATCTGACTACATGTTCACCTATTTTAATAGGAGGGCTATAACATGCTGTTTTTAATATTTGATCTTTTTCTAAGCTGGACATAAATTTAACTATAATTAAACTTGGTGGTGAGTTTTTGTTCTTTGAAGGTGCTCTAAGGGATCTATGTGCCCTTTCAATTCCAAAAGATAAAGTTTCAGGTAACATTAATATTTTATGTAGCCAGGTTGTTAAGATGTTTGTTATATTATCTTATACCATATATTATATCATACATTCTAATGTTATTTTTGTATCAGTTTATTTTCTAAATCATTAACTTTATCTATGAGCCAGTTATTTTGTTTTAAAACAGATTCAGTCTGAGACTCACCTTTAGTTATTCTCCTTTCATTTAAAGCTTTTTCCATACTGCTGATTTCTGCACTTTGCTGTTTTACAAGAATTTCTAAATGTTTGAAACTTTCTAGATTGGTGTCCAGTTTGTCCATTTTCAGTAATACATACTGCATATTAATATTTGGTGTCCAGTTTGTCCATTTTCAGTAATACATACTGCATATTAATATTTGGTGTCCAGTTTGTCCATTTTCAGTAATACATACTTCATATTAATATTTGGTGTCCAGTTTGTCCATTTTCAGTAATACATACTGCATATTAATATTTGGTGTCCAGTTTGTCCATTTTCAGTAATACATACTGCATATTAATATTTGGTGTCCAGATTGTCCATTTTCAGTAATACATACTGCATATTAATATTTGGTGTCCAGTTTGTCCATTTTCAGTAATACATACTGCATATTAATATTTGGTGTCCAGTTTGTCCATTTTCAGTAATACATACTGCATATTAATATTTGGTGTCCAGTTTGTCCATTTTCAGTAATACATACTGCATATTAATATTTGGTGTCCAGTTTGTCCATTTTCAGTAATACATACTGCATATTAATATTTGGTGTCCAGATTGTCCATTTTCAGTAATACATACTGCATATTAATATTTGGTGTCCAGTTTGTCCATTTTCAGTAATACATACTGCATATTAATATTTGGTGTCCAGTTTGTCCATTTTCAGTAATACATACTGCATATTAATATTTGGTGTCCAGTTTGTCCATTTTCAGTAATACATACTGCATATTAATATTTGGTGTCCAGTTTGTCCATTTTCAGTAATACATACTGCATATAATATTAGTGAATGGATGTCTTTTTTAACACATGAATCCTGAGTACCATTTCTCTTGAGTGGCTCATGTCAAAGTCTCTTCTCATTTAACCAAGTGGTTGAAATTCTGACAAGAAAATTATAGCTTTTGAAGAAGTTGAAGCTATGAATCTTTTCTCTATTAGTGAATAAAATTAGCTAACAAGTATCTCCACATTTTTATTTTTTGATTATATTATTTTCTGTCAGAGAAAAGTTTTCAGTCTCAGAGCTTTCACCAGTTGCTGCTCTCAGTAAGCCATCTTGGCCATGCCTCATCAGCTTCTATTTGTTTAACTTCTGCTTTACTAATGTTCTGTTCTATGGTCCCCCTTTGTGATCTTATTTTTTCTATTGTGAAATTTCCATATCTGGGTGCCTTTGCCTGTATTTCTCTTCAAATATCCTTGGAGCTTCTTTTTTTATTGATTAGTTTGGTTTTCTCCTTTACATAAATATTGCACCATTTCCCCTTTCAAAAAGCTCATCTATACTCAGTTCATGATTAACAACAACCTATACCACACTCCTAGTCATTTAAACAACTTTAATCCTAACATATCCCCTGCCTGTCCCTGCTGTTCTTTCCCCCAGGCCAATATCTTACATATAATTTGGTTTTGCTGTTACTCTCACAGTATTTGGTGCTCTCTAAAGTTGAGACTTGAAAAGATGGGTTACCACAAATCAACTCTCTCTTGGGAAATGGCTGTATTACACATTACTAACCTTGAATTTTCAAAATTAAGATTCCACATCCTAATTACACTGTGCCTTCTAGTTAAATTCTATATCTCCAAAAATTGGTTAGACTACTCTAAAATGACTTGGGAATGGTTTAGAAATCTGGCTGTTAAATACATTACTTCGCAAAAGCTCATTATTACCAATACACATAAGCGAACATACTTTTCAAAAATTTTGGGAGGTCATTATTGAAATTTTAGCTGATAACTATCAAAATATTGGATGACACACTATTACTGCTTGCTCCGCTTTCACATACCCCTTCATCTCCTCACCTAAATACCACTGTTTCTCTAAATTCCCCTCATTTTTGAGGCTCAAGACAACTGAACAGGGTTGATTTAGATACTTAATTGAGGCTTATATGCTTTATAGGGACAAAATAACTTACCACCTGCATACTTTCTTTCTTTCTTTCCCATAGTATGATTATCCTCATGTTTTGAAATATCCTCTGACAGAACTACTGTATATAGTGTAGATAGTTATCATTATTCAATGATACCAGCTGTTTTAACATATTGTTGTAACTGCAATCATCTTTGTATTGTGTTATCTCTTAAAGCAAAATCAATAAAAATTATATTTGAAAAAAAAATAAATATTGCACCATATCAGGACTCTTTTTCTACCATGTCTATGCTTCTTTTTATAAACCCTTCAAAATTCTCTAGTTTTTTTTTTTTTTTATTTTATTTTTGCATTTCTTCTGTTGCTTCTTTTTCCAAGTGGCCCAAAATTTCTTAATGCATGTAATGTTTTTCATGGATCTGTTGTATTAATGAACACAAATTTGTATTTGACGCTTGGTTGTGTGAAGGATAATGGGGGCGGGGGGGGCAAAGATTTGTACAACATACTACAAGATAGGGAGAGTAATATAGATGAGTTCAGTTTGCTAGGATTACTTATTGCAATGTGGAAGAGGATTTCTACCCAATAAAATAAAAATGGATTGTCCAAAGTGTTAAAAGTGTACAGACACAGGTCCTACTATTATAAGCAATGAAGATGAAAGTTGGAAATGTATACAGTTTAAAAAAGAAAAAAGAAAAGAGAAGAAACTATATGGAAATGGTCACTGATTTCAAACGGGTTTGGTAAAATAAGATAAGCTATTTTATTTTGTAATAGTGTAACAAATACTACAAATTCACATAATTAGCTAACATGGATAAGGGATGATATGGAAGGGTATCCTAGGAGACAGTAATGTGCCTCAGGAGCATGTTTGGTCTCAACAATGCTAACCCTGGCTTTTTAATGACATTTCAAGCATTGGAAGGATAATATTTCACAGACGTGTCTCATTAGTAGGAGGGGGTTTTAAGGAACAATTATGCATTCTATCTACTGGCTTAATACTAATTCAGCTCTTATCATAGTCATCAAAATGGTTCTTTGGAAATGAACCGTAAACTAATTTGCTCAGTCACTAATGAACTGTACCTACCAGAAAATTCAAAACGATCTGTTCCTCAATTAAATTTCATTAAAATGTGATAGCTACATTTATGTTGCTACCAATGCCTCTGTATATTTCTGTATAAATAGTTCTACATTCTGTTGTATGTTTAATCCTATTGTCTGACCTCTCTTGCCCTGGTCGTGACTGAAAAAGGTCTTGGACCACTTCTCCTACCTGGTTAACAAATACTAGATTAGTAAGTAAATACATAAAGTAAAATAAAACGAATAAATAAATGTGACTCAATGCACATTTCAGTAGGCAATACATGAGGCAGAAGCATTGTATAAAATCCAAGAAACAATTGAAAAAAATAAATGGAAGTAAGTGACAGGATAGATATGCATAGATGCCACAATAATTACACAACTGAGTATACCTTTTCTAGAAATGAGGATCACCAGGGTAGCAGACTATTTTTTTTTCTGTCCTGGAATACTCAATACCTAGGTAAGGATATGCAAATCAAAGATAGATATATTTGTAACCATGCACCGGTACAACTAGATGTGCTAATAGGCAAGTGACAGAGAACACTGACTTCATGGAACTAGACACATTTAAAATAAAAGCACAGAAAAAAAAGATCTGGACTTACAGACCGGTGAAAAATGTGCTACATTACAATATAAAAGAAAGATAACAGGAGTGATATGCTGTAATCGCACGGAAGTAGCTTTCCAGGTTCACCCAATGGCAGAGAAAGGGAAAACAGCCATATAAAGTATGACTTGGCAGAAGAGAAAAAAAACTATCAGATCTAGAAGGAAAGGTAACAAAGAAGGGGGTATACAGCTATATAGATATACAGTGGGATGATAGACAGCTAGATAGACAAACAGACAGACGTGAGGTGAGCACAGAGGTAAATATTCTAAAATAAAAATTGTAGAAACTTATGATTAGCTTGGCAGAAGCTACATTTCCCAGTAGGAGTGATTTCTGATAGATAAAGGGAGAGAGAAATGCCAAAAATATTGCCTGGAAACTTAAACAGAAAAAGAAGGAGCAGTATCATGGAGAAATGTCAGATGTTCCAGGGGCTAGGTATATCTCACCCAATATGATAGGTATACTTTAAGGTTTTTTATGATAAAGTCTAAAATAAGCAATACAGCAGAAATAATGACGGTTGGAAAGTTCTCATTAAGTTTGATAGTGAAATAGCAAATGGACCCATCACTGCACCTATCACAATGGAAGAGGATAGGTTGCCATTAAAGTCATTAAAGGAAGAAAAGCACAGTCTGAATAGATTCCCATCAGTTCTATAAATGAGGAGGTAGGGACATTGGCTGAAATATTAATATTTCTTTTCAACACAGTTTGGCAATATAATATGAGCCCTACTTCTATGGAACATGCCGGTATTGTAATACTTCTGAAAGTCAAGGGAAGTAGTTTAAATCCATCGGATTATAGATATATATCATTACTAAAATTATCAGCTAAAATATGAGTCAAAATCTTGGAGTCCTCCCCAATCTTATCCAATCAGGACAATGTCATTTTATGCAGGGATAACAAGCTAGAGACAACTGGGGGGGTCAACAGATTTTTCAAAAAATCATATCATAAGGGTACTATAAATGCAGTTGTGGTTCTCTTTGATGTGCAACATGCATTTATTTTATTAAAATTTTAGTTTGAGGTTCTTAAGTTGAGGTGATTAGGGAATCCTTCATCAAGTGAATAAAACTGCTTTATCATAATCTTCATTTTGATGTTTTAGTTACTAGAGTGTGTCTGGAATAGGTTATACACATAGGGTAACAAGACAAGGATGCCCAATGTATTTTGGACTGTGTCTTCTAATCACAGAGGAGTTGAGCTTTATTAATTCAAAATACATAATTTTGGAAAAGTGTTATTTAGATTCTACACAAATGACGGTGTATTGCTACTGGAGTATACACACACACACACACACACACACACACATATATATATATATATATATATATATATATATATATATATATATATATATATATATAAGTTCCTAATGAGTTGGAGATATTCAGTGAATTTAAGAGAGTTACTGGACTTGCATACCACAGTAAAAAGACCATCTTGATTAGTATAGGTGACAGCAAAAACATTAGATCAGGATAATTAATTAAATAGTATTTCCCCTATATTTGGAGAGGTTGGAGGCAGACTTTTTGTTTGCAGGCAAGGAAACATATTTAGGTGAAGGTGTATTATTAGCGTTTCTTGCATGCACGTCATCTTCCATGTTTGCAATTACAAATAACAGCACACGTTTTTTTTTAAACAACTATCTATTCAGAGGGCTTAGAATCATTGTGAAATATTTATTTTCTTAAGCTGCCAGGCAGTGCCCCTTTAAATTGATATGTAACCAAGAATTCTCAGATTTTCTTACATTATTCATGAAACTCTAGCCCCATTTTAAAAATATGCATTAAATACAGCTATATGTACCTTAATGGTCTGTCCATACTGAATGTATAGTTGTAAAACATAAGGGACTGTTTGCCAGGTTGAGCTACACCCCTGGCCACAACATTCTGTTTCATACTCTGGTAGTCATGTCTATCAGCATCCTCAAGGTCAGTGTAGGCCCGCAGAAGCTTACAGCAAGTCCATTGTTACAAGAAGATATTTTTTGGCCCACTCAGCTGAAGGTCAGTTTTCTCTAGAAGCATGTCTTTCAGGAGCCACTGTCTTTGTTTCAAGTATCCCCAAGGGTGCACTGGATTCTTAGAATTCTCAAAGAGGTAGATGGCTGGTTTAGTAGAGTGGTTACCCATTATACTGGAGGGTCAATAGGTGTTGATTAATGACTGCACTTCTTTCTTGTAAGCTGGGCAGATGTTAGTCAGCAGATGCATATTTTATTGAAAAAGATGTTTGAAGAACTGCAACAGAGTTCACCAAAACTTATTATAGGTCTCCAAAGCCTTGACTCTCTTTCCCATATTGGTCAGTACACATTAGTTATACTTTCAGTACATACAAGTTTTTGAGTGCAGAAAGATTGAAGCAACCCTTTCACTGTCCTGATGATCTTTTTTCCAGAGCAAATCACCGCATGGGAGCAAACATTTTAAATAGTTACTCAAAGCAACCCTTTTTACTGCCATAATAACCCCTTTAACCTTGTACCGGTACAAAGGTTTAAACAGTTCACCAGTTTCATTAAATCAGCACTAGGAAACCTTTAGTTTATTACAAAAATTGATAGGAGTCAAATTTCTAAGTCATTGAGTATCACACTAAGCTGTAGCAGGATATTTAGTAAGACTGCATTTATTTTTAGTGTGGGGAAAACAACTCAGGACAAACACTCGCAGACCACAAAAAAAAAAAAAATCACAGTGTGCAGCAAAACTGTTTTCTTTTTCCACCAACCACAGCCACTAATGTAGTAATTTTCAATCTTCACAGCCATAACAACAGTCTTCTCAGCCATTTTCCATTTTGTAGGTGATGATTATTTACTATGACAATAAAATACACCAGTCTTATCACAGAATGCACATGTGCATTCACAGGCACACTACGCACACACAATGACAGTTTGGAAGATATTTTGTCTAGCTACTGCACGTCTTTGGGAGAAAACTGGAGCATACAGTGAAAATCCATGTGGACAAATGTAGACGTATAGATGCCAGACAAAAGGCAGACCAGATGAGAAATGAACCTGAAAACCTCTTGCTATTAGACAGGAATTCTACTCACTGTACTACTTTGTTGCCCCATAAAATAACACGTAAAATTTAAATTATTGCAAACAATGGCATCTACAGTTATGACCACCACTGAAAGCAGCACACTATTTGTAGTTTTTCCTTCACTTCATCTCTGACATACAATCTCTGATGTTATATATCTTGTTTTATATCATATAAAGTGATTGTGTCACATCCCCCACAAAATTGGAATAAATAGGAAAAATACTTCATTTCACGTCTTCACTTCCACACACATTCTCATCTTCCTGGCCTCACTTCTCTAATAACTAATTGTTGCAGTGTGCCTTAACCAGAATTATGGGACAGTGGCTGACAAATGCTGCTGATAAAAAGAAACAGTTTACCTTCTAATAGTAATATTATGAATGATCAGACTCTTAAATATCTAATAAATGTATGTTATATTTTACTGACATACTAATCAGTGTAAAAATTAATTAAAGATGAGAAATCTGAAGCTTTTTGCAAACAGTGCCTAGCTATCCCACATTAAGATAAACATCCGTCATTTTAATTTTCGGGGCCTTCTGTCTATACTGTCTATCACTTATTTGGAAGGGTGCCCCTTTCATTACCATGATTGTTTTATCATCCATGCTTATCATCTTTCATAAGTCGTGAGTAATGTCCCTAACTACACCGCTCAGGACTTGTCAGTGCAGCTTATCTGTCATGCAGTATGTTAGATTTGCTCATAAGAACTCTTCATCTATACCCCTTAATTTTGTTTACCATTATGTCTTGTTATTCAAAACCCATCTGTTCTACATGGAGAGAGGGCAGAATGACATTCTTTGCAGAGATTTGCAGTAAAATAGCGCCAGGAATCCAAGCTGTTGAATGAACAGCACAGTGTGTTACCATGACAGCACAAATTCCCGATCTATGAGAATGCTAAAACTGTCAGTGAACCCACATAACCTGAAATGTGAAACACTAAAACCTCCCCTATACTGCAGAGAGGTGCACTGCTTTCTGTATCCTGTGCATAGAGCTATGTTTTTTACCCTCTGCTTTAGCCGTATTTACTTAGGGGGCTCATGATGCATTGTCTGGTTATAGTCTGCTATGACTTCCACCCTTGTAAATTTGTTTTTAATCTTTCTTACTGTTTCACAGTTTCCTATTGTTAACAACTTAAATCACCAGCATACTGTGTTTTTCTCTTACAGTTTGGAGAAAGGCATATGATGTGAAAAGACTGAGCACAAGATGACCCATGGCTTGTGCAAAAGCTACCTGTATTTTCTCAGTGCCTAACCCATAAGCACTACAACCTCACAGCAACAGTTATACAATACATGGAGCACCTTATATTTAACTGCTCAGAAATTCTTCTTTTTCATACAAACCAAAAAATGAGAAGACACAAACATATGCTGCAAACATAATGTCTGTTTAATAGAAGCTGTGCAAGCTTCTCAAATGTGTGGGCTCAACTTGAATAAGTTAGAAAGCAAGTGAAATCCTTTATTAGGGAGAGTTTTCTTGCTTTTCAGATGAGACGTTAAACTGAGGTCCTATGCGTTTGACATGGTAATAGTGCAGGTGGATGGAGGAGATCCCATGGTACCTATCATTGCATGATGCCCTGGTCAAAGTTCCCACAGTAGTAAAAATACTACTTCAGGTCTCCCCTGAAAGGATACCACTAGCCTAGTGGGACTGACCCAGTCAACAAAGGATGGATGAGTAGACAGACAGACAGACAGATAAACTTAATTTAATTTATTTTATTTAAATTTGTTAACCAGGGTAGAGCACTGAAAACAAATGGCCAATCTTAGTCTCAGCCCAGAATGACTAATTTCAATCCTGGCCATGTAACGGATTAAACTATGTAATTAAAAACACCCTTGTCAATTAAAATGCAAAATGTCAATCAAATTAGTAAAAAAAATTGTATTGCTTTATAGTACCCAAGCTTGACTGCTGCAATGCTCTTTATTGCATTCTTTATGATTATGGCCATTACTAACTTAGGATGTTACAGAGTGTAACAGCCAGGGTAGTAACTGGGATTCAACTGTTGACTATATAAGCCATATGCTTTGAACAGTGTGATGGAATATTTCTAATAATGTAATGTTCCATTGCATGAACATGTGCTCATCTAACTCGGAAACTTAACATGGCTTTGCTGCCCTGGTCTGACTTCTCTCATATAGTAGAGTTGTGTTAGGGACTCCAGTCAGGATCCACTCATAACATGTGGATTTTTTTTACATGTGGTCATCCTGTGGCACAGACCTCTTTACTTTTCTGAATTATCAACTACCAGTCTATGTGAACATTTAGGTCCCAGCTAAAATCTTACTTCATGTGACCAGTGCAACTATTAATTTCTTGAATAACATTATACTTGAAAGATTTGGGGGTTTATTAAGATTTGCATGTTTCACTTCTGCAGGGTGCAGCAGAAATGATTACTGGGCCTGTTGTCTAGCAAAAAATAAAGTATATTTCAACTTGCACTTTGTGAAAGTGGAACACCTTGGAACATAAGTAGTTACTTTTTTAAAGAGTTAAAAGAGTCGTTATTTTCCTTTTTTAATCATGCAAGACCTACTGGACATAAATGCTTGACCCATACAGACATCTTGCTCAACGCCACACATTATGTCAGTGAATATGAGGCAATTGGTTTACATGTTTATTTATTTTTATTTTGAAAATGTGGAAGACCAAAATCTGCAGCCCCCCCCCCCCCCTTTAAGGTGAAGAACCAGGGAGAAAAGCTCCATAGGCAATCTATATACCAGATATGCAACAAGTTTAAAAATACATTGACTGAATGCAGACACCAAGAACAACAAGCTAGAGGTCACATACAACTCATAGACTTCAATGTCTGCACTAGACAGTATCTAAACACTTGCAGAACATCTGGGGACACTCCATCCATGTATGTACAAGGATGGTTAAGTAGTAAGCAATCATGTTTGAAACTGGCACTGTATCTTTTCTAGAGAGAAAGGTGAAAAGCAACATTATATGGAATGGCCACAGAGGGATGATTGCTTACACCTTGTTCCTGTTTTCTCATTCCCATTAGTGGAAAGTCCCTTTCTGCCAGTCCTTACTGACCCCAGTTCTACTTAACTGTAGTGAAGGGTCCAAAACCTTCTTTAGGAAACCATACAAAGGAGTAGGTTTGTGGGATGATCTGCTCAGTGAATCATTTCCTGCTGTACTGCTGGACAATATTCAAAATTTGGCACAACTTTCTTAGACAAGCCTTTACAAGGAAATCATGAAAATCCAGATCTCTGCAAATCCATGAACATACCTCTCAACCTCTTAGAGGGAAAAATCTGGACAAAGCCTGAAATGATGGGGCAGCAAATAGGGACAGATTTTAAATATTACTCTTACCAACTTAGAAAGTTGATAGAATAATAGGTTTTGCATTAGCATGAATTTTCTGAAGGATGTGGAGTCTTAAACTCAAACATTTGTCATTATTTAATGACTTCAATCCTCAGCTATTTGTCAGAAAGGAACAGATTTTAGGAGGAACACACCAAAAATATGAGGCAAACATCTGGACATTCTGCAAAAACCTGTACAGTTGAGAGGTATGTCCATGAACTGTTTTCTTCTTATCATTCTCAATGGCTACACCAGAGAAGTTATACTACGCTAAAGCAAAAGCTTTTGTTTTTAGACAAAAAATGTGACAGGCTGAGTAGAGTTTGTAATTCTCATTCAAAATATATATTTACATGGGTGTACAACACATTAGTAAAACACCCAGAGTTGAACACCTAAATCCATCCATCCATCCTCAACTCCTTTTCCCATTTTGCACATGTTGTCGGGTATCACTTTAACAATGACAATCATCTAGAGCCAAGGTTCACACCACTGGGTGGCTAGGCTTATCGACCACATATGTCAAAAACAATGAACTCAGCACTGTACTATGCATGTTTTGAGAAACAGCCTATGTGCATGTCATTTCAAACTGTTAAAAAAACAAAATAAATGACACATTCAAATATCTAGGTTTGCAGATAAAAACAAATTGGAAAGACATTATACATTTGAATTATAATAACCTGATATCTGTGGTTAAGGAACATTTAAGCAAGTGGGGAAAAATGTTTTTCTCAATGAAAGAATGTTGTTTGTCTTTCGGCTTTTCCCAGTAAGGGGTCGCCACAGTGGAACTCCGGTCTGCTAATGATTGGCAGTAGATTGTTTTTTTACGAAACGCCGAGGTGCCAGCTCGACACCCAACCTTCAATGAAGGCACGCCCATTTACGCACGCATGTCTTTCTAATGCTACCCAACAGTGGGGAGGACATGCATACTCCACACAGAAGGCACTCCCAAGCCCAGCCGAGAATCGAACGGGAGAACCTCTTGCTGTGAGGTGACAACGCTACCGCCATACCACCGCGGCATTTTCTCTATGAATGAATAATTATCCTTAATAAAAATGTGTATTTTACCAAACATGTTATTCCTGTTTCAGACTACAATAGTTGGACCTCCAAAAAAATTAATAAAACAACTTAACTCACTTCTGTTTAAATTTTTATGGCATCCGCAGAAACCAAGAATAAGTTATGATTGGCATTGTAGGGAATGGGATAAGGGAGGCATTGCATTTCCGAATCTAGAACTTTATGCTGAATCAGCTACACTTAATATAATGAGTCAGTGGTTAAGTAATAAATATACATCAAACTGGAAGAAATTGCATGAAACTATATTGCTTTCTAACCTTGATGAGACAATAAATAAAGACTTGTTTACAGATAATAAGATGTTTTGGGTTGTAAAAGACATAATTTTTAAAGAAAATAGAATTGAAAGATACCCTTATTGTATCAGCTACATATTAAACAACTTTAAAAAGATAATGAACAGTAACTATAAGACAAGACATGTCCTATTCTTAATATTTCCGGTTGCATTGACAAGAAAATGTCTAGATTCATTTAATAAAGGGAAATTAATGGTGATGAAGGAAAATGGTCTAATATATTGGCACCATTTCATTGGCAGCAAGGATTTATATGACACAAGTAGCCTTATGGCTAGGTATAATTATAATCAAAATAACTGGTTAAATATCCAGATTTTTAGAGAACATCTGTTAAACGAGCTCAAATCAGATCAAGTGCTTGATATTTCATTATATCCAAAAGTAATCTCTCTTTTCTGTGAACTGAATATGACTAATTACAACATAGGCTTTTCATTGTCTAGGATTTACAAAACACTAAGACCAGACTTACAAATACCAGAAGATTCTTTATGGAGTTATAATGAAAAATTAAATAAAGCTAAATTTTCAGACTCTGATGGAGCCTTGACATTGAAATCACTTAACAGCACAACCTCATCTCCTTTCTGGAAAATTTGCACTCGGAAGTTTATTCATAGGAGCTACATTTACCCCTCATAACTTAGCATTGATCTCACATACTAGTACTCATAAATGTTGGAGATGTGAAGAAACGTTGTGTGCTGACTGGGCACTTATGTTTTTTGAATGTAAAATGGTTACAACCTTTTGGCAGGAATTTAAGTCCTTTTCAAAGGCTTTGTGGTCTGACAAATGTGACATTTCAGATTCTTTGATATTATTTAATGCACCGATACCAGTAGATATTCCAAATACACAAGTGCATCTTCTCTGGTCTCTTCTTGCAATTGCAAGGATAATTATAACATCAAGCTGGAAAAGTAGAAACATCCTCTCTTTTTCTGAGTTTATTTTACTGGCCAAAACTGTATGTAAAAGAAAACTGTTTACCCTTGATTTAAAATCAACAAAAGTAACTCATAAGAAATGATCATGGATACAACTAAAGAATTTATTAGATAAGATGTAACATAAACATTGTAAAATTTGTATGTTATGGGCATTGTAAATAGTTGTGTTGTATATAGTTTTGTTTTATTCGATTTGTTTAAATGCACAGATTTCTTTGTTTATAAAAATTCAATAAAAATTGTTTAAAAAAATAAATAAAACATTGTTGTTTTGCAGAGGGCAAGCCTCCCTGCACCACCCATGTGGGGGACTGTACCCCCTCACAACCCCTGTTAATTATAAATATTAACTCTGAGAATACACAGCTCTTGGGAAGAGAATATTCCCCTTCCCGGACATTGTTGATGTTGCAAACCTATGGATCAACAGCCTAGTCGACTATATGCAGTTGACTTGACAGCTGTCAGCATTACACACACTAGAGATTTTAACTGGCACCCACACACAAACACACACACACACACACACACACACACGTATATATATATATATATATATATATATATATATATATATATATATATATATATATATATATATATATCTATATATATATATATATATATATATATATATATATATATATATATATATATATAAAGAGAGAGAGAGGAAAAAACAGAAATTTATGCATTTTTTATTAAAACGGTGTAAACAAACAAAGTTGTTGCTTCCAGTAAACCATGCAGTGTTTAAAATATGAACTAAATAGATTATGCAATTGATCTCTATGAAGTGCAATAGAATTGTTAAAGGATGAAAGTGTCTTCTTGCACATTAGTAGTTAAAGTTTAATGCTCCATGGAATGTTATTCTAGGTCAAAAAAATCATCACCAATCATAAAACTGTGCAAACACGAAACTGTTCATTCAAAGTGAAGAAAAAAAACAGAAAATATTGTGTGGGATTCTTCTTTTTACTAATAGAAGCAGACCTGGTGGTGGAATGAAGAAGTACAGGAGAGTATACAGAGAAAGAGGTTGGCGAAGAAGTGGGATTGTCAGAGAAATGAAGAAAGTAGACAAGAGTATAAGGAGATGAGGTGCATGGCAAAGAGAGAGCTGGCGAAGGCTAAGGATAAGGCGTATGATGAGTTGTATAAAAGGTTGGACACTAAGGAGGGAGAAAAGGACCTGTACCGATTGGCTAGACAGAGGGACCGAGCTAGTAAAGATGTGCAGCAGGTAAGGGTGATAAAGGATAATGAGGGAAACATACTCACAAGCAAGGACAGTGTGTTGAGCAGATGGAAAGAGTACTTTGAGGGGTTGATGAATGAAGAGAATGAGAGGGAGAGAAGGTTGGATTATGTGCGGATAGTGAATCATGAAGTGCAGTGGATTAGCAAGGAGGAAGTAATGATAGCTATGAAGAGGATGAAGAACGGAAAGGTTGTTGGTCCTGATGACATACCTGTGGAAGCATGGAGGTGTTTAGGTGAAATGGCAGTGGAGTTTTTAACTAGATTGTTTAATGAAATCTTGGAAAGTGAGAGGATGCCTGAGGAATGGAGAAAAAGTGTTTTGGTACCAATTTTTTAAGACTAAGGGTGATGTGCAGAGCTGTAGTAACTACAGAGGGATTAAACTGATCAGTCACAGCATGAAGTTATGGGAAAGAGTAGTGATCTGTAGGGAGAGTAGGGAACAGGTGGAGGAGACCCTGGAGAGGTGGAGATATGCTCTAGAGAGAAGTGGAATGAAGGTCAGCAGGACTAAGACAGAATATATGTGTGTGAATGAGAGGGAGGATAGAGGAATGGTGAAGATGCAAGGAGTAGAGGTGGCGAAGGTGGATGAGTTTAAATACTTGGGGTCAATAGTTCAGAGTAACAGTGAGTGTGGAAGAGAGGTGAAGAAGAGAGTACAGGCAGGGTGGAATGCATGGAGAAGAGTGTCAGGAGTGATTTGTGACAGACGGGTACCAGTAAGAGTGAAAGTGAAGGTCTACAAGAGGATAGTGAGACCAGCTATGTTATATGGGTTAGAGCCAGTGGCATTGACAAAAAGGCAGGAGTCAGAGCTTGACGTTGCAGAGTTGAAGATGTTAAGATTTGCACTGGGTGTGACGAGGATGGACAGGATTAGTAATAAGTATATTAGAGGTTCAGCCCAGGTTGGAAGGTTTGGAGACAAAGCCAGAGAGGCAAGATTACATTGGTTTGGACATGTGCTGAGGAGGGATGCAGAAAATATTGGGAAAAAGATGCTAAGGATGAAGCTGCCAGGTAACAGGAAAAGAGAAAGACCTAAGATAAGGTTTATGGATGTGGTAAGAGAAGACGTGCAGGTGGTTGGTGTGACAGAGCAAGATGCAGAGGACAAGAAGAAATGGAAATAGTTGATCTGCTGTGGAGACCCCTAACGGGAGCAGCCGAAAGAAGAAGAAGAAGAAGTCAGTTACTTGCTGTCTTGATTTTGGAGGACACACATGGAAACTGCAGTCCTGAAATAGTGCTCCAGCTGAAATTCATCTACCTGACAAACTATGAATCTGCTGTTTGGACTATTAAATGTAGTAAATGTTTTAGCTGTTGACAGTGAATGATCTAGACCTGCTATTGGTTAGATTTTTTTTTCTTTATACCATCTTTATATTTAAACCCATTTGTTTGGCATTTCTTTGTGCAAGTGAAAAGCTGTCTGGATATTTCATTTTACAAAATGCATTGCTTAATTTTATTTATTTTCATGTAAAGAATTGCATTATTCAATTTTAAATGGCTGTGAATAGCGGCTTATTTATTAGTCTTATCAAGAGTTACTGCTCAAGAATGTTCTACATTTTTTACTTTGCAAATGTTTTATTGGTTTTATGAGTATATAGTAATAGTGTGCCTAGTGTGCTAGGTGTCTGGCTGGAGACAGTATTATTGTAAAGACAGGGAGGGGAGTGTTGGTACTTTAGGGAAATCATTAACCCCTTCTGGAAAGTGTGTATCTGTGCACAAACTAATTTTGGACAACTTTTAATTATTTTTTGTTTTTTAAGCATGTTTATTAACTTGACACATTTTCAACAATGACATGAGTAAATATACAATAATAGAAAAGAAAACCAACCATTAATAAGATTTTTCATTAGCTTATATATGTTTATCATTTAAACAGTACCCAGATTGCTGACCTCCTGCCCTCCTATAAATTTCACTTTTCCTCATGAATATCACTCCATATGTATTATCCCTCAAATCCATCCATCTCCAGACAATTCACTCTTTCACTTCTCCAAAGGTTCTATCTCCCATTCCCTCATGTCCCTCATAATACTTTATACTTCAGTGACAGTTGGTCTAAATGTTTTGGATTTTCAGTCTCCTGCAACCACATTCGTGGCAGTCAATAGCACCAAACCTAGCAAGACGTCACTGTGTCTAGGCAATACCAATATCATATCCCAGCCCAAAAGAATCATTTTCTTTATTTTGAAATCATTTCCTCTGTCAACATTTCTGACAAAATACTCTGTAGGGAGCCTTCAAAACTTAACTCACCACACTCCTGAAAAGCAAATTCCCAACTATCTCCCTCCCTGCCATCATACCTTCATCAATCACCATCTGCCTGAGGAAAAGTGTCTGATGTTTGTTTGGGGTGCAAAAACACCTCTATGCAAAAATCCCAAACCTTCTGGACTCTGCTTTTGACTTCTGTGTCATACAGGTATCTCCCCCACCATTCCCTTGCACGTTGGCTTCCATTTTCTGTTTTACATCTTCTTCAGCCTCTTCTGATTGATTTCCATGGTTATCATGCAATATTTTATATGTCCTACTAACCATCCCTTTTTCAATAGCAGCTTCTATTGTAGATCCAACCAAAAACTCAAGTAAAGCTAATCTTTCACTTACCACCCCCATCCCCCACTCCCTGCCCTTACTCTGCTGTTAGTCCCTAGCAAGGAAAAATTTTCAATTACTGTTAAAAAGACTTCACTGAAAATCACTGGGCTTAGAGGGAGATGATAAAAACCTTGGGGAACAAGTGATTCTAACTCTTATCTGCAGCAGTACAATGTAAAGTTTAGTTTGGAATGTCAGGTGTTGCCTATTACCCGAGGCAGTGACACACATTTATTATATGTTCTTAAATCATTACATTCGAGTGACGGCTCTAGGTGCATCTGCAATCAACTCCTACTGATGCCTCTAGGCATTGAATATTGCTTTTTCATATTTGCATCAATAATTCCAAAACCATGCCATGTACAAGGTTTTAAAAGATTTTATCTTAAAGATTACACAGTGGCTAACTCAAGTATATTAATATTTGACAGCTGTCTAGCACAGGCAAAGAGACATTAACTGTAGTTTTTATGATATTAACTTATATAGATATAATTTTCACATTTTTCTAAAAATCTCAGTAACCAAATACTTAGCCTCACATGACAGCTCTCAACCAGATGCATAAAATGCTGCTGACAGTATGCGTGTAACCTGAGTGGTTGCTGAGATCTTGTAAGTTGCTTACAAAATATTATAAACATAATATTTACTGTGTTTACTGTGACTTATAAAATTTTGTTTAAGACCTACCCCAGGATTCATGAAGCTCGGCGCAAGTACGGCATTAGCCTTGCAACGACCGTGCGGCGTAGAGATGGTGCAGCAGCACCACATGCATATTAATGAAGGTGTGCTGCCGTAATGGCCACATGCATAGGAAACGTGTACGAGTGCAGGGGGTGTGTCCAAGCACTGCACGGAGGCGTAAACATGTCGGCTGCATATGCGCAACCTAAAATGCTGACTAGTACAGCCTGCCTCTAATAGTAATCATGCTTGTCAGTCTCCGTGGATAGTGAAATGTATGCAAAGCATACAAGACATTTTTGCGAACACCACAATAAGAAGTAAACACAAAGGCACGTAGCTGAATATTGAGTCCCCGTCCCTCGAACAAATGATATTTAAAACCCCGTGCCTGTATTCCATTGTAGTGTCGCTAGTTATACCAAGTGGAAGTGAAACGCATCGTGTTAGCATATCGCCAATTGCTAAGCCTAGCCCAATGGTTTGGGTTACCACCTGTCCTACATTGTAAGGGACAGTCCCCCTCTAGGCAGGTGTGTCCTTAAGAAAACCATTATAAATGTGAAATGTCCTGCGATAGTAGGACATAATTATGTCCCATATTTTATGTAATAGTCCCATAAAATACTTATGCCTGTATATAAAAATACCTAAATGTTACAAGAAACTGAATAAGCAAGTAAACGAAACAGAATAAGCAACTACACCGCTACAACAATAAAAGTTTATATGTAGGCATAAAACTAAAGTACTATCCTTTGTAATGACTGTGGGTATGTGTTGGCCTGTAAACTCTGATGTGTGTCCCGAAAATGTCCCATCCAGGTCATATGAAAAGGTGGCACCCCTACCAATGGTCAGAGCATTCACCCAATATCTGCCCATTCGTGGTCCAAGTCGTCCTTGTCAGGATGGCCCATAGATGAACGGGTATTACCCGGGTCTACCTACCATGTCATGAAAGATAAGTATTTGCATGTACCTATGTACATGAAGTACAGCATATGGATGATCAGAAATGCTAGGTTAGTCCTCACAGCCATGTTGGTCCTAGAGATATGTAGTGTATGCAATGTGTTCTGTTGACTGTGCCATGGGCCATCAACTAGAGAAGGGATGAATGGTGTCTGTGGAATATGGAGGTGGGGGGTGATGGGTAATGTAATAATTCGCCAAGGGGAGACTGGGTTGGATGCACAATAGGTGAACTGGAGGTCTATGAGGGAGCAGTGGGTTAATCAGGAAGATAAACAAAGAACAAATATACACATCCGCAATACGATCCCACAAACATGTGAACATTAAAAAGTGCAATACACATGTACAGAAATGTTACCGGCACATACCCACATAATGGTCTGGCCTGAACTGAGCCATCCAACCCCAACACACCTGGATACATAATTGAATACCCATCATCCTCTTCACAGCACCCCCCCCCTTTCTGAACATCCACCTAAACCACCCATACTCGGGCTGCTAGATAGGCGCAGCCATATCTGCACATAGTGACCCCTACCCATATCTAGTAGGCAGTCTCACCCTAGGCAGTCTCGGGATTGCAAACTATGAATCCCTTGCATGTATAACCCTACCTTATAGCCATAAAGCAATGAAGGTCATCGGTCCCCACAATTTTTAGATATCCCTCATGGGATATCTATCTGTTCTAAACATTAGACTTGGTGTCACAACATGATGTCCAGTCCTGTATACATCTGGACACAAGTTGTATGAACTGTAGTTGTCCACAAGACTGCTCAGCCTCCAGCCAGACCTGCAGAACCTACGACCCAGGATTAAACACCTGACCGTGATGCACGTCTCCCCACGTGCATTATCGAGAATATATACCTTACACATTCGCATAGTGGCAGTTGGATATAGGGTGCTTAAAGCGCTTTAAAGCAGACGTAAGTAGGGTTACCACCTGCCCCACCTTGCGAGGGACAGTCCCTTTTTGGGCAGTTGTGTCCAGACCAAATATAATACAATGGCAAATGTCCTGTGATTGTAGGAAATACTTATGTCCCATATTTCATGTAACAGTTGCATAAAACAGTTATTTCTGTATGTAAAATACTTAAAGTTACAAGAAACAGATTAAGCAACTAAACTGCTACAAGAATAAGCTTTAATTTAGGCAAATAAGTAAAGTTATAACCTTTGTACTGACCGTGGGTATGCGTTGGCCTGTAAAATCTGATGTGTGTCCTGAAAATGCCCCACTTTGGCCATATGAAAAGGTGGCAACCCTAGACGTAAGCAGGTATGCAAGCGTGTATGCGCGACGGTAAGTGCTGGTGATTCAACGGTATGGGAAATGTAAATGAGCATGCAGGTGTATTTGCATGCGTATGTACAGACCGATACACACACACACACACACACACACACACACACACACTCATATATATATATATATATATATATATATATATATATATATATATATATAGATAGATATGAAGAATGAACATGGTCACAATATAGCAGAGGAAACAGCAGCGGAAATCCCCATAATAGTTAGTGCTGTTATATATCAGGATGGCCATAGGTGAGCACACCTCTGCATCCCCAACCACAGGTAGGACGCTAAAAGTAGAACAAACCATCTCCCCGTGCTAAGTTTGACTTTCAACTAGGTACAGGGCAGTCCCGGTCCCCAGTTGGACAAGCCTAAACCCAGATGACCATATGAACACCCTGACAATCGAACACACATATGTGCCAGGACTATAGGCTTTGGAGGTCAGAATATCCTCGGAGTGAGTCAACATGTGGCACGGGTCCAGAGCAGTAGGGAATAGAGAATGGCGCATGTGTAGTAGTGCGGTTTTCCCAACAGGAAAATGGATGCCTACTGTGTAAGTGAAGTGATGAGACATGTGTTTGGGTAACTATGCACCATGGGTATACATATAAATGAAGCAGAACACCAATAGTGTAGTGGTTAGAGCATCCACCTAACGAAAAGGCATTCACGGTTCAAGATCGACAATAGCACATATCATTTTCTTTGTGGAATGAATGTTGTTCTGCTGTAAAGCTGACATTTAAACATGTAAAGGTGAACACGTGTATCGCATGGGACTATTAACCAGATCCTTTCAATCAAAGTGGTATTGTCATAATGACTTCTAGAAGTAAAAAATATTTTTTCATAACAACATTTTTTTTTCATAATATGGCTTTAATACTGGGAGATGATATTTATTGTTGGAGTGGTACGGTGATTATTTGTTTTGATATTTTAAAAAGTATTTTAAAGTTTGTAAAAAGTTTTTATATATGCACTATTTGTTGTGTAGTAATACTTTTTCTTTTGAGTCTAATCATGTGATTCCTTATACTATTTAAATGGAACATGTTTTTTAGAAATGTAATCTGAAGAAGTTGCCTTATTGAAGGTGACGAAAAGCGCTTCATTAAACTATTGGACTATTTTTAGTATTTCTGTGTTTGAGCTTGCTTCACAGAGTTTTTTTTGTTTTCACGGAGTTTTGCTTTATATAGTTTGTATTGTCATAATGAATAAGGCACAGATAAGCACAAATAAGCGGCAGTAAACATATTTAATGCACAGTAAGCATAGGCAAGTGCACCTGCGTGGGTGTAAGCAGCTCTCAGCATAGGAAATGGATGTTTGTCTACAGATGTAATATATATATATATATATATAAAGAATGGACGTTGTAACAATAAAGCATACACAAGGGATGTGATGGAAATCAAGAACAATGTTGGTATTATATAGGGCTTTCAGCGTATGGCATAAAAAGCTGCCCAGGAGTGAACAGAGCACCGCTACTCACACCACAGGCAGGGTTTTACCAGTGGGAGTAACATCGTTAAAATGCTAAGTCTACTTTACACAAAGATGGAATGTAGTCCCATGCTGGGACTTCCAAAAATTGGAAAGTGCAAATGGCCGTATTCCATAACCCCAGGAAAGGCACATATGTGTAAATATACATGGCGGGAGACCCTGTGAATACACGAGGTGGGACAGAATGTGTGTAGGGCCCCAAAAGCTCTGGCGAGGGCAATGTGTAAAGGTGTGTCATGGCTGCGATAACAAGTGGATAATGGATGTTAAGCATGTAAATTTAACACGGGTGGGGTGGAGGAACTATGGGTATGCAATTATGGATCCAGGCGTGCCACGGTTGGATGGGCTGGTTCTAATGGGCCACCCCATGGAGGTCAGCTAGGTCGTAATAGGTATATATGCATACTCACATGCAGACAACAGTATATGTTGAAGTACAAATTCTGTAATACATGCATTCCATTTGTTGACATAAATAATAGGAATGTGCCCATACAAACATCGACAGTAGATGGAATAATAGGCTGTGCAGAAGAGGGATGGGTCGAATCACACTATCACATTCCAATTACCATCGGTAATCCGTACATGAACATATAGCAACATCTGTCCGCTGTATAATGTGCTACATACCGATTACAAGATAACTGGAGTGTGTCGGTGTTATAATGAATAAGGCACTAGTATGCTAGTGAAGCATATAAACACCATTATGCATGTGTAAGTGCGTATGAGTGGGGAATGTATTGACAGACTGATGTACATATATATAATCATATATATATATATATATATATATATATATATATATATATATATATATACATATATATATATATATATATATATATATATATATATATATATGTATAGACATATAAATATATATATATATATATATATATATATATATACACACACACACACACACACACAAATACATATATATATATATATATATATATATACATAAGATATGAATATACATGTATGAATACATATGCAGCTATATCTGTATATATTAATGTATATATATATATATATATATATATATATATATATATATATATGTATGTATATATATGTTACAGTAAATATACACATGTATATACCTAGGTTATGTTACAGCAGTTACGGGTAACATATGTTTAGACCAGGCATATGTTGGTGGGAGGTCCACTCAACAAATGTCTACCCCCCCCCCCACCGGCTAGGCCGGTGAGACATACAAACACACAATAAAAGTAAATACAACACTGCTTCCCAGACCACCAGCAGGAAAATACCAGTGGGAGAGATCTACAAGGTCTACACTTTAAACATGGACAACAACGTCCCTTGCAGGACACCAAAAATTTGGTCCTTCCAACCAATAGGAGTAACACAATTACGACCAGGATGTAGCTGTGCACGGAACAGTAGGTTGTGCAAGCCTGATAACACATGGGTTCACACAACGTACGACATGTGTCCCAACACGGGGAGAGTGGGCAGTTTGTAGGGGTGTGTTCATATCCCACCTGCGTCCACCTGCACCCACAGTAAGGATGTGTGCTGTAGCGTAGTGGCAGGTGGGGGAACTATGGGTATGCGATTATGGAGCTAGGCATGCAGGTGTTGGCTGGCAGACACGTATTAGGACCGCCCCATAGGTGTAAGTAATATTCCAATGTGGGTATAGCAGATGCCCATACCTCCCAAACCTTAAGAGCACATCTACTGGACAGTCCATAAGCCACTGGGGGAACACATAGGGACTATATCATTGAACTGTCCCCGATTACCAGGGACGTCCGTGATTATGAATCAGAATCTAACACAGTCCCAACTAAACCCTCCTAGAACTAGTGATATTAGGCGGAAAGGTTGCAGAATACACGTAATGAATAATGACAACATGTAAGAGTCATAAACAGCATGTACCTCAGACAATGTGTATGAATACATATGTGCTCTGTATCCGTCAATGTGTCAGGTTAATAGCACCAACCTTCTAAATGTGTCCCTGAGGTCGTTATGCAGTGTCCCTGATTCAGTGTTCATTCTTCCCCATTCGTATGAGAGGTCTGATAGTAAGAAAAAGTGCATGTTCCGCCGACTACCTTAGAAAGTTGATAGAGTAATAGGGTTGGGGTTACCACCTGTCCACCTTTGCGAGGGACACTCCCCTTTGGGCAGTTGTGTCCTGCATAATAACTGTAATTAAGGCAAATGTCCTGTGATTTAGGGCAACAATTACCTATATTGTCTGTAGTAGTTGCATAAAATAATTATGTTCATCTGAAACACCTAAATGTTATAGGTAACAGTATAAGCAACTATAATGCTACAAGAGTAACCTTTTATTTAGGCAAAACAGTGAAGTACTCCCCTTTCTACTGGCTGTGGGTGTGTTGCCCTGCAAAGTCTGACGTCTCTATATACAGGTCCTATAGGGTTGCCACCTTTCCAAATGGCCAGAGTGGGACATGTTCTGTAGAAATGTCAGACATTCCAGGACAAAACATACATACAGCCATGCATAGTATAGGATTACACTTATTTGCACAAATAAAAGCTTAATCTAGTTGCATTTGAATTACTTATGCTACTTCACATAACATATAGACGTGTCATATATAAAATAACTGTTTTATGCAATTATTAATGAAACGTAGAATATAATAATGTCCTGCAATCGGGACATGTGCTATGTCTTGATTATTTTTGCAGTGTCCCTCGCAAAGTGGGACAGGTGGTAACCCTAAAGTCCCACCTTGGCCAATTGAAAAGGTGGTAAACCTATAATGGGTTTTTGGTAGCATGACTCGTCCAACGGATGTGGCTCCCACAACCCAACTACTTGCCTGTAATGCAGAGTCTCGGTTCCCATGTATCAGCCAGACGGGAGCAGAGTGTATGCGGAACACACAAATATGATTAATTCACTGGACAGGCCGCTGATTCCGTACAGTCGAATACCATGCCGTCGCCTAATGGGTAGCCATTCTCGATACTGTAGTCATATAGTCCGATGTGATAGGCATCACAAGGTGGGAGCAGATTGTAAGAGGAACACACAAATATGAATGATGCACCGGACAGGCCGCTGATTCCGTACAGTCAAACGCCATGCCGTCGCCTAATGGGCAGCCATTCCCAATACTGTAGTCAAGAGTGGCCTTAGGTCAACTGGTGCCTTAGGCAGAGGGCACAATGGCACCCCCCACCACACCACCCAGTGCCCCCATCCTGGTCTACCTACACTAAATAAATACTAGTAAAGTGCGCCCACTAAAGTGGAGTCCTAAGCGGCCGCTTAGTTGGCCTATGCCTAAGGCCGGCTATGACTGTAGTCATGTAGTCCGATGTGATAGGCATCACAAGGTGGGAGCAGATTGTAAGAGGAACACACAAATATGAATGATTCACTGGACAGGCCACTGATTCTGTACAGTGAAACACCATGTCGTCACTTAATTGGCAGCCATTCCTGATACTGTATTCATGTATTCCGATGTAATAGGCATCACAAGGTGGGAGCACATTGTATGAGGTACACAGAAATATGATTGTGTCACTGGACAGGCCGCTGATTCCATATAGTCAAACGCGATGCCATCACCTAATGAGCAGCCAATCCCGATACTGTAGTCATGTAGTCTGATGTAATAAGCATCACAAGGTAATATTGTAGTCCTCGCTCACACCCAGATGCAAGCACCAACAACGGTGGATTAGCAAGTGTGGGAGCGAGCGGGTGTAAGTGTGTTTGGCGACCAGCATGCGAGTATTGCACTGGTTAAGCAATGTAGAGGCTAACCGAGCATAAGAGGCTGTAACCAGATGTCCGCAGTACTTAACACCATGCAAACCCACGCACACCTGCTCCCAATTGCTTTAATGTGCCTTACTCACTCCGTATCCAATGGGCTTGTTCTGCCCTGCAACAAACTAAACGTCCTTCCCAAGGTTCGGAACCAGGACCCTGCGCACACAGCAAATGTGTATTACCAATACGCCATGGCAGATATACAGACAACGGACATACCACAAACATATCATACAGTGCAGTCATTCAACAGTATAGGAATGTATCCCATCATGCAGATGTACATGTGAGTGTTTATTTTCAGCATATAGATACATACATATATAGAGATGTATCAGGAACATACCATGTGTCAACAAAGCACTGCAAACAAATGAAATGGGAAACACCAGCGGCGCCTATATTATGTAGTGGTGTTGCTCTATGTGATCACAAGACTCCCTCAGACAGACATGTGTCAGTCATACACTCAAATAGTTGTACATTGGCTGTAAACATCACTCTGCGCATGTAATTTACATTAACACAACAGTACCTGTCCAATCATTATCTGTGAGCAGTACTCTTGCAATGTGCTGTGTGCAACATCATCATCATGATAAAGGTAAATAGGGTAACCATAGAGGGACTGGTAGTGTTTTGTGTACAATGGGGTCATCCTCCTCATGTGTACCTGGACCATGTAGGAGTGATGTGCATACCAGGATCGTGCACCTGAGGGACAGGGGTGAGGATAACAGTAGTATGTTATGATGCATATTACAAGGGTTTCATGTGTCCAGTGGGCATGTGTGTGTAATGGACAGCTATGTATAGAGCAGATGGTGTCCTAGGAGCCAAATGGCCTTATGAGTCCATAGGTGAGGGTCAGATGTTGGGGAAGGAGTGTAGGTATGGCCGTGGAGGATAGGTAGTAGCACAGAAATGACAGCATACACAGTTGGTATATGACACATGTGGGGGGATACACCCTGGATGGGGATGGGTCTTCGGCATTCAAAATCCCATGGAAACAGTGGGACAGAGGTCCAGAGCCATGGGCAACTGCCACTGCACCTACACAGCTGCAAAGGAGGCAGTGTTGGGGGCTGTCCAGGAGGGGCAGCATCATAGGTTCATAGGTTCATAGGTTGGTACTAGGCTATCAGCCCTAGGGCCTATACAAGCCTAGCCATAACAATTTCCTGGCTATTTCTTCCCATCACCCTGTAAATGTGACACTCCAATGTTGAACTGGCGTATCTGGCTTCGTAACTCCTTAGGGAGCCACCAACGCAACACGTCCGGGAACACATGACAGCAGATATGTACCTGTCTGGTCCCGCTCCCAAGGGGGACATGCTCCATCCTCAGTGGTGGCACCACCAGAAGGTGGTGCAGAGCTAACAGAGGTTGATGTCTATGGCTGGGCCCCATATGTGCTAGTGCCCGGTGCCATGGTCAGCTAAAGTGGGACAGGAGGTTCTGCCGGGACATCCCAACCCATTCAGCCTATGTTGTTGCATTTTAAACCCACATATGGCTTAGTGATAGACAACAGCATGCAGGATTACCTATGACAGTATGCATAGATATCACCAACAACCCAACACAACAGATGGTATACATTTGCAGAGGGAGCACAACACATGCATATATACCGCATGCCAACTGTACAATGTGTAGTAGACATGTGACCGCAGCTTTGAACAGTTGCCCATCATTGGCTTGTCACTGGGAATCCCACACAGTGTCAGTCATACCACTGTCTCATGTGACACATGTCCAGTCAGGGATGAGATGGCAGTAACACATCCCTATCATCATGTACTGTCTGCAATCCTCACACCATGCTTCTGCTGTGCACAGATGTGTGTTCAGTGTGTAACATAGGAAACAAATGCTTGCACACACTGACCAGTTCACAGATGGCCCTACAGATGGAGGTCCCTCATGAACAGAGTACTGTCATTGTCTGTATTATAACAAGCAGAATAGCCATTAACACACACATGTTAAACAGGCAGTAGTCTCAATGCAGCATAGCTACACTTACATGCTGTAGTTATGTGTGGCACATCACCCTCCTGTCATTAGGCTATTTCCCACTGTGGAAAATGATTGAGGTACATCCAGATATCATCTGTGATGCATTGTCAGAACACCGCATCCAGGTACCACTCACAGTGACTGTCATGGCCAGATAATAACATGTTTCCCTAGATACTGTACTGTGTTTATCATCCAGATAGTTATGGGAACACCATCACAGCTGTACCACATGCAATCAGCTAGAGGAGGACTGCAATAGGTGCAGAGGCCATCACCTGACCATGTCCAACTCTTACAATACACATGCTGCTGCTGTGCAGGTGTACACCTTCACATCCACCAGAGAGTGTGTGGGCGGGACAGGCAATGTACACCAGGGAAGGGCTTGGAGACTTAACCATAAGCATCATCTGCCACACGCCAAATAGTACAGGGACAAACCCCTGACTACTCATTACTATTACATGTGCATGACGTTACTACATGTGCCACAAAGGCGACATGCTGCTGTGCTGTAAGAATATGTGTGTAGGAGAGTGAGTGCCATCTGCAACAGATATAGTAGACATACATTAGGTGTGGCACACGCCAGTCCACATGAACAGATGCCAGTCACCACAACCACACTCTCTAATGGACACACATTGACACCTTTGCCAGGGCCACAAATACACAATGTAACTACTTAGTTTGCCACACCGCAGTAATGCACAGGACCACATGCACCAAAGGGGATATCTGGAGGTTCTATGGGCTAGGGCATGTGAAAGTGCTTGACAACTGTTGGTATGCCAACAAGGTTTATACTGGGAGTGACTGTGGTTGGGAGCATCACAGCCCACATGCAGACACAGGGTGCCAGTACTGGCATGCAGGTATGCATTGCTCCATGGGTGTGTAGTGTTTGGCTGTGCAAGATGGCTGTACAAGGCTGGGTGAGGGATAATCCTTGCCATCGTGTCACCCGTCAATGGTGTGCAGTACAGGGGTGTGGTGTCTACAATGTCCCACACAGATGGGTACTGCATTATCTGGCCTGACATCCTGGTTACCAATGGGTAGGGCCATAGCTTTGCAATGCATGCCATGTCTGTGTTTGATCGTCCTTCACATGGACATTGCCTGGGATGTGCATGTCCCACAATACTGTACAGTGACATGTACAGGTGTACCTGGTTTGGCAGACACATGTACTGTACACAGCCTGTTATACCCTGATATGCCAATACTGGCCTGGTGTGGCAAAACCTGCTTATAGTGAGCAGGCTGGCCCTGCACCTGCATGGATAGCATGATACAGGTATTCCATGGTGTCAGTGGCATGGGTCCATACAGAGCCCATGTGTACAGCATTGTCTGTTCTTAGTGGATCACATTTGATGGCACCACATATGTTGCAGGCATTCTCTGTGGAACATAGTGAAGGCACAGTATCTGCATATATGTGCCTATTGTACCTCTGTACAGGGTGCCATGTCCTCTGCAGGCCACTGCAGTCACACCATGCCTACTATCTGTCCCCAATGTGCATGTTACTAGCAATATAGTGGGATATCCTAGGTAAGGTTTTATGTGCATGGCACATGGGTGCAGGACATATACCAGGTACTATTAGGGCTGCATGCATACTTAGTTCACCAGGCCTTTTGCCAGATGTATGGGTATGGCTTGCCAACACAGTGCCTTGGCTGACTGACAGCTGTACTCCTCGTGAGGTGGCTAATGTGTCATAAGACGGATACTATATAGGAAAACTACAAAACCTGGTCCCAAACATGTCCAATGGTAAGACAATCACGGCCACCTCTACACAGGCTCTAACAGACAAACACACACTTGCCATGTCCTGTATACAAACTCCTACCGTATCACACTGCAGCAACACATGTTGAGGGCACGCACTACATCGAATACTAGAAAGCACTGTACTTGTCTCACGCAGGCAGACACACACACACACACTGCAAGTGTGGGACTGGAACACCGACCTAACTACTTTATTACACTACAGTATTACGCAGTTACAGAACGTGCTACCGAGATTACTGGGACACAGCACTCCCAGAGGTGTATTTGTAGATGGGTGACATCATCGGCCTTGCTAACGGTGGGAATAAGAAATGTATGGAGTGTGGCAGTCTAAAAGCAATTTACAGTCCACTGGCAAATGGGGACAGACACACACACACACACACACACACACACACACACACACACACACACACACGCTAGTGACAGGAACAGAACACCTGCCTATTTACAGATTACTATTACAATACTACATACTTATGAATCGCGCCACACAGACTACACATGTCAAGGCTGTCATTATGACCTTCTGGGAATGCGGACATCAACAGGGATGCTGAAAGTTAAGATGTACATACCTGTGAACCTGTGTGTTTAAACTAGGAATCCATCCTGACATGTAATATGCCCATCTGTGGAATGGACGACTACTACCACTATACAGGGTTACAATGACCATGCCCATACACAGAGGTACATAACCGACACAAGGTGTCACTGGGCATGCTCACACACTTAGTAGCACAGGGCTGTTCAGAATGCACTATGTGTCCATCTACACAAGGATATACTGGGCATGCTCATACACTTGGTAGCACAGGGGGCATGCTCACACACTTAGTAGCACAGGGCTGGTCGGAATGCACTACTATGTGTCCATCTACACAAGCATATACTGGGCATGCTCATACTCCTAGTAGCACAGGGCTGACTGGGATGCACTCTGATGCATGCTCACACACTTAGTAGCACAGGGTTGGCTGGAATGCACTACTATGTGTCCATCAACACAAGGATATACTGGGCATGGTCATACTCCTAGTAGCACAGGACTGACTAGGATGCACTCTGATGCATGCTCACACAGTAGCAGAGGGCTGGTCAGAATGCACTACTATGTGTCCATCTGCACAAGAATATACTGGGCATGCTCATACTCCTAGTAGCACAGGGCTGACTGGGATGCACTCTGATGCTAAACACGGAAGGCCACAGTGGCCATGCTATTACAGGCAGACATAAAGAACACATTGTAATGGGCTTGTTAGCATGAATGCTGCTCTACATATATTTAACACCGGTCTTTTACACAACATCTGCTGTTATTCTGGGATGCATGGCTGACAGTAGGCAGGCCTTTGTCACATATCACATGCATCCATGATTCAAGGGAGTGGGGATATTACCCAAGTTGCATCCACCCACACAGTGCCATTCCAAGGCAAATGTCCTAAACACAGGTTAACTCCCATACACCTACAGGACAACTGCATTGTTTTCTTATGCTAACCAGTGCTAGATGTGTAGCGTCCATATTCACAGCTGGTCACTGTAGATCCAACAATGGGGAGTACTGACATCTGTGCAGTGAGAAACACCTGGCTGATGGCTCTGTAGTGCACAATAGCACTACAACCATATACCGCAGAACCTAGCACTGCCACCATATAACACAGGTACGGACCACTCCAGGTGGTGTACCCACATACATAAAGGCCACTCACATGTACTGACCAGTCCCCCCACAATAGGCATCACAGATGAGTCATGTGCATCATGTGCAGGACACAGTGTCACATGATGCATTCTAGGATGAAAACCTCAGCCACCACCATGCCTCCGGACCTCCAACATGCATCCATACATGTTGTATGACATAGAAGAGGACACCACCATGTGACCCTTGACCTGTGTACTGTACTAAGCTCTACATCACCTGTAGAGAGTACACATGTACTGGCACAGTTGCATCACATGTTATGCAATGCAATGATACCCCTGTCTGTGACCAGGTCAGCTGTACACATACCAAGAGCCCTCGGTACTTTCCACCATTAGCAGATGACTGTTGCTGTACACCAGTACACACCCTCATATATGGATATGACATACATGTACCTGCCCTGGGTATGTACATGCCACACACACACACACACACACACACACACACACACACACACACACACACACACACACACACACACCTGTAAATAGCATAGCTGTTGTTGTCCTTTGTGCAAACAGGTGGCTACAGCCATTACACACATGCACATGGAATGTAGGTCCATGGCTGCTGAATGCTAACAGTACATAAGGTGTGATATCAGTGTTGACAGAGGTAACATATCCTCTGTACTGGTCACCCATCATATCATACAACAGTCCATGTGTCATGTATGTCATTACACATATCCACCAATTGCAATGCCTACAAACATGCCCAAGTATCAGGATTGTAGGACCTACACACCTGTACACGTAGTGTTGTGCATTCAGATAACATGCGTGTGCAGTTGCTGATGTATGCAGGTGACGTGTATCCTAGTACATCATGCAGTTGCAATGCAGCCTCAACATTGCCAACTGTATATGGTGATATGCTGAATGTACAGAAAGATGTACCTCAGGTATGGACAGATGTGTGGAAATAACTAAGTGGTGGGACATCTTTGCAGATGGATGTTTGCTGTGGACAGCTCACAGGTGTGTCACAAGTGGTCCCACAATACCCTGTGTAACCAGTAAACAATGGTTTCATTAACTGAAGGACATAACACACAACTTAGACAGCGGTCAGGGTGTCAGCGAAGGTAAATCACTTGACACCTGTTAATAGTTATGGCATCCCTAGTGCATATAGCAGCACTGTTGCCACAGGAAGCATCAGTACAGTTTGTAACATGTGCAATACTGCTGTATGTCCGACATACATAACATGAGCTAGGCAGGTCTGAGATTCACAATACTTGCATGTGTGGTTGCGTGTGTCCATATATGTCACGTATTGTGGGAAATACATCTCAATTGTTACTCACTCTCCTGTACACTAGTGTACACATCTGTACAGACTGCAATGTAGAAAGCAGTACATAGGCAGGGGCATGTATATCACACATGTGAGTTATCTGTATGTGCATGACATAGGTGCATTAATTACTGAATGCCACAGTGTGTGTATGTAGGGCTGAGTGGTCCCTGTGGTGAGGATGTATGTTACCATACTTAACTGATAAGACCCCTCCCACCATCCAGGTGATGCATTCTACTATCCGTGTTGATGTCCCCGATCTTAGGCCGTACTGCCTACTTGTACATGTGTATTCTATGTGGCGTGTCATGTAGGTGCACAGTACTGTAATGATGGCTTGCACATAGGCAGGGGTCCTCACCTCACCAGTAGCAGCTGTGTGCGAGTGTGTGTTACTGTGTCGGTGAATCTGTGAGTGTGTTGGTGTGTTACTGTGTCACTGAATACATGTGTGTCAATACCTGATTGTGTGGGTGCAATTGTGTGTTGGCATCCTGTCATGGGAATGTGTATTACTGATTCCCAATGAGGCATCACACTTCCCACTGGCCTCTACCCTTGTAATCAGCTAGACCACTCTCTTACCTCCCCAGTCCATGTAACTGTACCTGTGATGTCACCCTTTATGGATGTCAAGTCTGTGGCCACAGTAGCTTAATACACAGCTATCATGCTCTTGGATCAGTAGACGTGCTTGTAACGTGGGACATTCTCACTGGTATGTGGCAGCTACATGGTGCATGCTGGTGTATTCATACATACCTGTGAGTAGTCCACATTGACATATGGGACACTAACTGCAAACACTGACATCCACCGGCATGTGCAATTAGACCTGAAGGAGGACAGCAGAACATCATGACCAACATGCAGTTACTGTTGTTACACAAGACACATACTGTTAACAGTATTGTACACCTGTACTACATGGTATATCTACTGCCTGTCAACAGTCCTCAACAATTGTAAACTACACTTATCTTCCTAGTCTGTTCACCCTGTGCATCAGACCATGTGAGCATGTCCCTGCACCGATGATGCGGATGTCAGGGATGTAGCTCAGGCATCATCATATGCAGAGGGTGTTACTGTTTGCCAGAGGCCTAGGCTGCACCATTGGATGACATCATGTGTGTGGGTTTGGGCCTTTGATCTAATTGGGCGTGTGTGAATGTTATGCATGTGTGTGTTGCGGTGCCCTACATATGTTTCCAGTGTGTGCGTGTATGTATGCAGTTCTGCCATGTGTCTGGCCTACACAGGGGTATTATTGACAGCTGCAGACTGTACAGGTGAGTTTTACAGTTCACGGTGTCCAGCCACAGACATGTGATCTGTGTCTGCCAGGAGTTGCACGGGCACTACCAGGCAGAGGTGCAGATTGGGTACTGTCTGATGTCACTTGTCCACTGGAACAGTGTCCCTGGTGGGACCGTTCTGGGCCATGTGCACATGGCCTGCTGTGTCATGGTGTGGACAGCACAGCACCAGATGCACTGCTGCTGCTACCCCCACTATGGGAGCGGACATGTGAGGTAGCTCGTACACGTAGACCTGACACAGGTGATGTAGCAGGCCTACGTCCACATGCCCAATGCCTCACTCCTACCAGATGTTCCAGCACAGACAGCTAACGCTCGTGGATTGTCATGCCACGGTCAAGAACTCTAACCATGTCACTCAACCGTCTATCCAAAGCTTCAACAATCTGCTGTTGAGCATTTACCATTGCCTGGATGTTGTTGTTTAAAGAACAGACAGCAGCCCTCTGTAGCCTCTGATCTTCTCTTTTGCGCCATTCATCATGTGCCTGTGCCTCCATAACAGCCTGAAACATGTGTCTGGTGACACCAGCTGCTATGCTTTGTCATGCAGGAGCATGTTGGCCAGAGGTCCTCCTACAAGCAGCACTGGCCACATGCCTGTGTGGGGCACCATCAGTCGTTTGGCTGACACCATGGTGTGCAAGCACACCTTCCATAGCCCCCACACTTTCCTGTTCCAAGCTACCACGTGCCAACTGTCCTTCCTCTATGACCACTGGTGATGGGGTATGTGCAGGTATGGGATCTGTGTGCGGGGATGAGGGGGATATAGATGGAATGGCCACCAATGGCACAGTTTCAGCCCCTGACAACTCTGCCTGTCACTCAATCATACATTCATAATCACTGCTAGAGTCTCTGAGGACACTAACATTAGATGTACAGCAGGAGGGCAATGCACCTACATCACCTGTGAGGGCAGACAAGAACTGTACATTACAATCTATACAATAGACACACACACACAGACACACACACACATGTGATATGACAGAAGGCATGCAACATGCATGTGATATGGCAGACGGCATGCAGCTCAGACAATAATAGTGGTAGTTATACATCCCTGGGTTGCACACAACAGCATGCATGTGTCATAGCAGATGGCATGCAAATTACACAATCATAGTAGTAGTTAGCATACATCCCTGTGTTACACCATGTAGACCAGCACAGGTTAACAGTACACCTGCCTGATGTATGGCATATGACCTTGACAATCACATGTAGTATGATGTGTGATCTGCTGACGTATGCAGTGACATGCATACATGTTTAACACAATGGTGTCCTGTCAAATATACAGTGGGGCAATGGTGTCCCAATGCAGTGTTGTATGTCTGCCCTACAGATATACTGCACATTTAGCTGATGTGCATGGCCATTGCAGGGGATCATGAGACATCTCTAGTGCTATACAGTGTGAGTTACAGACAGGATTCATAGCCATGACTGTGTTCAGATACAATACATATATACTGTGGAATGTGACCCACGTCACTGAGGTGTATACACACTAAATCATTATGTGGAAGTTGTGACACAGGTCACTGATGGGTATACGAGTGACACCCCTGCACATCTGCAACCATATTGCTGCTGCCTGGCAACTATGGCCAGACATGGCAAATACTTCATTACACCATGTCCCACATGACAGCTGTGTACCACACACACACACACACACACACACACACACACACACACACACACACACACACACACACACACAAGGAACAAGTATGACATTGATGTCCAACACTAGCAAGGAGAATGTACTGTATCTGTGGGCTGATGTGGATACTGTACAGGTGACTGCTGTCATGTCGTGACACCCTCAAAATGTTCAACACATCTTATGTAGTGGATTGATGTTATGCCTACACAAGATGTGCACAGGCCTGTAGGATGTCTAGTGTTCCACATCTACAGTATGAACATTATACATAGTTGAACCATGTGTAGCCATTGTACGACAGGGTGTACACACAAGCACAACACGTCTACTGTGTGTGTTGCTCCATGTCTCTGGCCATCCTCCATGGCCATGTGTGTACATGTCTGCGTTGTCCCATATGACATATATGCTCCACTGACAACAGGGTTATGCAGATAAAGGGTGGTATGTGGGATATGTTTTCAGGTTAGGTAGGCAGTGTTGCAGCCAGGCCACTAGATGTCATGGACATGTCAAGATAGCACATCACATTGTGTAACATTCATAGCAGGGCTATGATCCACACCAGTAAATCCTGTGTGCTGGTCATACTCCATCCCACTGTGTAGTACTGTTTGTATTCACCACATGTGTAGATCTGATCTGTAGTACGTCCCTGAAGTGAACAGCACCTCCACCATCGTATGCACAGCTGTCCACACATCTGGCAATGACAGTTTGTGAGGATTCATGTCGGTGAGATGATTCACATAGTTTGCAAGTGTTGCACATGGGTAGTCATTGTGATGCATTGCAGGTCTGACCTGTATATTGTGACAGGACCATACATTATGTGTACATGTTGTAAATGGCCACATGGCAGATAGATTTGTGCATTATGATTCCTGATAAATAATAACACTCTCACCTGCAATGGGCTGCTGTCGCAGCGGAACACCAGAGGCATCTAAATAGGAGTAACACATCAGTATGAGCATAATCCACCCCTGTATAATGGCCACAGGGTGCAATGTGCATAACACATACACCAGTACATTAGACTATACTATGGTGTATGCACATGTGTGCATACACAGAGTAGCATACTATAGTATGCAGCATGTGTGTATACATGCCTTGCATATGATGTTACATTACATATTGTACAGTGACACATGCAACTATATGGAATATAGTTGTTATAGGTGCAGTACTGACTTACCAGGCAACTCCAGGCTCAGTGGTTGACACCCACCTCCACAATATTGGCTAAGGCTTGTGGATGTGGTTCTGCAGGTGTCCCCGGGTTGGCCAGTAGCTCCTCAGTACGTGTGAGTGGGGGCTGGGTTGGTGGTCCACCTGTTGCACCTTGTTCCCTGGCAATTGCATTCGCACACTGTTTCACCCATCTAATGAGGTCTGTACAGTGTCTGCGCACCTGCTGGTATGTGCGGTTGTGGCCACCAACATCATTAACCCTCCTACAAAGTTCCATCCGCAGGGCATCCCACTGCTGTGCATCCTGTGGCATATGGCTGAACAGGATTTCATGATTATCGAGTAGGTATGGGATGAGGGCCTCATCCTCCAAGCGGATAAAAGGGGGTAGCCTTGCACGCTGCATACCTGGAAGACATAATGATGGAGACAGGTCACAGTAACTCACAGAGACATACAGAGCTACAGCTGAACATACATGTGTATCACATTTATTAAGTTTAAATAGTTGTAGTTGCAAACCTACATGACACTGACATGTTTGTGTCACACACATGTGACACTCAATGCTGAGTGAATATTATCATCATATATGTCTGTGTGTCACCTGATTACATTGCTCATACTCCATGTAGATGCTGTCTTGATGTGGGCATGTCTATTTGCCTGTACTGGTGTTCCTACCTATCAGCACATGGCTGGATGTGTCCACATTAATGCAGTTGACCTTGATGCTGTGTATATGTCACATATAAGGACTTACACTGCCTTAACAAACATGACCTGTGACCCTGCAGACTTGCTCACATAAGATTTTACATGTATGTGTTCTGCCATATACATCTACATGACACTGTACAGCAATTCAACATCCTGCCATGTATCACCTGTGTTGCACATGTGATACACATGGAACACTGGCTAGCCAGATGGTATTTGCAGGGATGGATATCAACTATAGCATGTACAGTCAAAGTCAACTAGTGGGCTATATGCCATGGGCCATGTATGAATCTAGGATGAAAGGTTACTTGGCAGTAGCCAACAGGTGGGTCTGTGGGGCCAGGTGGAGCAGTGCCACATTACTGATCCACAGGGTTAATGATACATTTACCATGCATTACCATGCAGTCATCACACCATGTCTGAGAGAGGAGCGATGTGCAACTTTGATGGACAGGAATGCATAGTATGGCAGGACTATATAACGTGTATTGGACAAGGATCTGTCCAGCATGTGAAAGGTGGATGTCCATGAAGTATGTGTTAGAGATCAGGATGAGTACGTGTAGCATGTCCAACTTCACTGGGTTGGACATGGATTTATTCAGGGTATGCATCATGCTACATAGTGGAGATGGGGAATGGGAAGGCTGGTGTGGGCCATCTGGACATGGCCAATACCCCTTAAAGGAAATATGTGATCTGATATGGGTCACTTGAGTGTTGTGTATGGCTGGACAATGATCTCTAAATTCATGGATGGCACACTATCATTATTAGGGTTGCCACATATGACTACCTGACAGGTGTGGTGACATAGCTATCACAGGAAAGACAACTGCCCAGCTGCATCCCTTACACACAAGTGTCCATTATGTTGACCGCTGTCTAGGTGGTAGTTCATGGGTACAGGGTTATTAACATAGGGGTGACAATGCAATATGTAGCTGTCAGATTGTGGCCATATGTCACAGACGCCTCACCCACAAAGCCCCTTTTGTATGTTGTCCACAACACTCCTGAGTCAGCTATTGCTCCTAGGTCAGTCATTCGCATACTTCAATAGGCAGATGCCTTCTGTTTGTCTGTGAGGTATGGACAACAATGAGGGGGAATAAAATTCATTAACCCTGACATACTGTAGCTGCCACTGGTGTGATGAGCATGTATTATTCAGACACCTTCTGTAGTGTTGGATCTGCCAGCAGTCCTGTTGCAAAATACTCCTGTGACATAGGAATGTACAGGTAGTATACCGAGTGTAGGTGGTACACAGTATGGGTGATGATGTCCTATGACCTGGCAAGGTTATGATATGCAGTGTGACATCAACTATATTGTCATCTACATCTGTACTGCTAACATCAATTAATTGATCAAGGTTCAGGGCCTTCCAGACCAAACTCAACAGGGTAGTAGTGCAGTACTTCCCATTATCAGTGGTGTCTCCCCCTTTGGGGGTTGTGATACCTGTTGGTGTGCACAATTCAGTGTGTACACAACCTGACATGGAGCTATGTTTTACATTTTGTGTACGTGGACAGCATCTTGTTTTGCCATATTTGTATGATACGACCAGTGATATGGACAGGTCCCATGCAGCCTGAGTGCAGCTTGTACCTGCATAGTTGTGGGTAGAGGGGACCTGTGGTGTACATGGATATATGCTTGTGTACCTGTTGGGTGGAGGGGGCTATGTGTTTATGTTATCCAATACCCTATCTGGATTGCTTATTCATGCTAAGCACTTGTTCAAGACTTGTAAGCACTACGTAAGCTAATAATTACTATAGCACTCAATCTTCTTCATTACCTAGAGGTAAGGATGAACAGGTTTTGTACATACTTTTCTCACTTGCTTAGAGTAAACTAGCTCTTGTACTCACTTTCCTCACTTATCTAGGTGAAAGTAGTTCTATATTTAGGCATGTCCAAGAGTCAACTGCCAGTGTTCTCACCTGTCTATCTGATGAATCTGGACATCTTGAGGCAATGTACACATTGCCTCATGTACACAGACAAGCCTCTCTGCCTACCACCCAACACTACAACCTGTGAGAGATGCACTCATCTAGCCAAACTGGAGGTAAAGGTCTCTCCAACCAAGCCTGACCCTGACTGTCATGTGGAGAAGGTAAACATTCGCACCACACCACACTCATCACATAGTCTCACTGAATCTACCCCACCATTAACTGGGAAAACTACTTGTGTACCAACACATTAGCTCAATGCTTTCTGGAATTCATAAACACCAATGCCCTGACTCAACATATCCACACACCCACCAGGGGCAACAATATCCTAGACCTAGGCATTACCAACATGAGTGACTGGTGCTCCGCACGTGAAGCTAACTCCTCGTTGGTCCGATCAGACCATAAGCTGAACACTGTTGATATCCACATCCCGCCCCCCATTAAGGGAACCACAGTATAACATGTCTACAAAGCCAACTACATGCTTCTTAAGACAGACATGGGGAACGTCATGACACCCATGCAGACGGACAATACTGTTACAACTGCTGAATCCTACACAAATGCACTCTATAAGCACTTACACGAGTGTGTGCTATCCCAAACAGAACCAGGACACTATACTCCTAATTAAAGAAACCAATCTGGTGGTCCCCTGCCATAAACAAACTGTACTACAGGAGGAAGACACTGTTGCAAATGAAAGTACAATCCCATGCGTGGAGGAACTCCCTGGACAGCCTCAGTAAGAAGGTGAGATCCCTTATAAGATCCTCCAAAGCTAGCTATGAAAACTAAAATGCCACTAATACCAACAACAACCACAAAGCATTCTATAGCTATGTCACATATCTCAATGTCAACAACCAGATCTGCTCTGAGTTACAGCACAAAGGCACAAACAACTGATATTGGCAACATCCTGGCAGATAGGTTCAGTGCTACCTTTCCCCCCTCCCTCTCAAAGCTGTACACTCTAAAAGCAATATCACAGCATCCATGGGACCGGACAACATCCCAAGCTGTGTTTTACATGAACTTCAGAACGTACTGTCTCCCCACCTAGGCACCATGTTCAATAATAGCTTCACATCGGGCATAGTGCCCCCTGAATGGCACACAGCAACAGTTATACCATTCCACAAAGGTGGTGCCACAATGGATCATGGGACCTATTTCCCTATAGGCCTGACTAGCCTGTTCTGCAAGGCTATGGTGCACATCATGGATCTCAGCCACAGAGACATTGGGTACCTCCAAACCTTTGACCCCTCCCTGTTTGGCATTGTTAAGGATGGACCATGCCTTCTAAACCTGGTGGACATCTTAGAGACAGTTACCAAGGCATTAGATGAGGGTAAGGAGGTCCACACAGCCTACCTAGATCTCTCATAGGCTTTCAACACCATTCCTCCTTCTGGTATTATCAACATACCCATCTGCCTGAACATTAACACCTACGTCATGTGATGGTTTGCAAGGTAGCTCATGGACAGAACCCACACAGTGAAAGTTGCATACCCTAGGTCTGACTGTATACCAGTTACAAGTGGTGTCCCCTAGGGCTCAGTCCTAAGACCCCTCATGTCCAGTATATATTTCTTTGACATACAGACAAGCACAGAAGGGCTTTGGCTGAAAAGGTTTGCAGACGACTGCAAACTAGGGGACATAATTGTTTCCCCAGCTGTTACAGACACCCTCTGGAATGGTTGCACTGAGACGGATACCTGGTGTTACTATCATGGCATCAAGCTGAATGCCTAAAAGTGCATAGTCATCCCCTTTGGATATAACTAATTACCTGTGGACTACCACATAGGTGCTAGTCCCCTACATGCAGAAAAGGTAATAAGGGACCCGGGAACCGCAGTAGATAGCAATCTCTCCTTCGATACCCATAATGACAAGGTGGTTAGAATATCCTTCTACATGGCCCCCCTAATCTCTAATGGGTTCGCATCCAGATCAAAGGAGGCCATTGTGACTCTACTCATGACATATTAGACCCATTAAAGGATACAAAACCCCATTTGGGAATATACCTTACAAGACAACTGCAACAGCTTGGAAGACCACACCAGTACCACACCAAGAGGATTACTGACCTCAAAGAGATGACCTATGCAGCCCAACCTAAAAACTCCAGCTGTACTCCGTTGCATACCGCATACTCACAGGTGATCTCTGCTTGACATACAAGGCCCATGTCCAACCCTGTATTGCTGGATATGCTCCACCTAAACAGAGGCCCCTGAGAGCCACATACTCTAGGTATACACATCTAACCACAATGATGAGTAGGACGTGCTGGACGGATAGATTCCTGACCCGGACACTCCCCATGCTTTGGAACATGATTCCAATGTACATCAGGCATGGCCCCTCACTAGCACTCTTCAAGGGAAACCTTGACGTGTGGATGGGAGACAGACATGTACCCCGAGGATCACAGCAGTGACTCTGCTGGACAGAGGCACAGGGAACTAATGTCTCTGCCATTCAGAGGCACAGGGAACCAACCTATGGGGGTGGTGAAAGCCAACACACTCTAGCTAGGTTTACAAATACCCTTGGTAAGACAGCCTAGTACCTACCTTTGCACATATTACATGTCTTATGTGCATGGATAGTTAACTAGCTCTTCCATTTTACTTTGCTATCATGCTGATAAACTGTCGGGTGACTAAAAGACATATGTATCCTGTTATTGTGTATTGTAAATGCCAATAGACATAACTAATGCTTGCCTAACATTACAGTAATGCTATGTAGCTTGTAATACATATCTGCCTACAATACTGTACATTACACAGTTATTGGCACAATATCCCACAATGCAAATCATAATTGCACAGTTGCCCAACCTTCCACATGTTATTCTCAGTAATACACCCATACATATGGCTACAGTTACAATATATCAACATATACTATCCCCTGTTATAGCACATACTTGTTGGACAAGCCCTGCCACTGACATCGGCTGGTGAGGAGAATTTCTGTTCAAAGCCCTTATATAGCATTCCTTGTGGTGTATGCAGTGTTTGCCTTGTGACCTACAGCAGTACACACAAATACTACAAGCATTACTATGCTCAACAATACATCACTACAAGATAACTGTTTCTACTATATGCATTGCGTGCACTTTAAATACTACAGAAAGGTACTACATGCACAGACATAATGACTGTTCTACATACCTTATTAGTAACCTGAGGTGTCGTTAACTGTTGATTCAATCCTTTTCAGTTTGTATTTCAATGTTCTTTGTAACGTTCCGCTGGTATATACGGATGGTTTGAATGTGTGATAACACACCCTTTTCTAGTTACATATCGGTAACATGTGGTATCCTGTCCACCAATTGCTGTTCCAAAGTAGTAAATTAGATGCACATCAGCTGTGCAGCTACTCCATTAGTCGATACCATGGCAACAGTGATGTATAACTGAGTACTCCTTTTGGGCGTTGTCCATTTGCCTTACTTTCGAGGAAGACGGCCTGGATGTGTTGTTTGCGATATATTTTAACAGCTATATGGAGACACACAGAGATATATTAGCTTCATGACTCCCATGGACTGTGTGTAATGGCTAGACAATTTAGTTCTACATGTGAGAACAGCTGTTATATTTCAAAACATTGCTACTTATGCAGGGTTTGTTTTGTTTGTACCTGATACTTCTGCAGATGTTTAAGTCTGGCAAGGATGTTTGGCCAGCTCAAGGCCATATGGCTATGCATGAACTGTTATGTGGTTTACAGTGTCCTGACCAGACACCCTTGATTTGGTGTAGAAGTGTAGCATCCTGTGCTGTTACTCAGTAATTGCTAACACATCCCGGTGTACACACAACCCTCTGAAATGGGATTAGTGAAAACAAACCCTGTAACATCAGCAGCTGTTCCATTGTATAACAGCAGCTATTTCACATAGGGCCATGTTAGTGTGTCTCTGACAAGGTATGTTAAGACTTCTGCAGATGTACAGTGAGTGAATAATTTGTGATGTTATTACAGTTTGTATTGTAATTTTTTTGGGTATGGGGGTGATGTTGGTGGGTGTGCATAGCAGATGCAGGTGTGTAGGAACTGCTTTTATACATAATCGATATGTGCATGAGGGTTCCTTCCCTATTTGAACACCTATCCTTTTGTGGACTAATACAATGGTAATTGCAGGCTGATTCATTAAGGCACTGTTATGTGGTTCCTGTATAGCATGCAGGTGATGTTAGTCCCTGAATCCCTTCGGTAATACATCTGAATGTAATAAAGTGCTGCTACATGAAAGCTATGTATTTCTGTCATAGGTATTTCAGTCATCATAGTTGTGTTGGTGACTGACCCTCTTTGGCCAGGGTTGACACCTTTTCATATGGCCATAGTGGGACCTTTTCGGGACACACATCAGATTTTACAGGCCAACACAAACCCACGGTCAGTACAAAGGATAGAACTTTTCTTTCTTGCCTAATTATAAGCTTATTCTTGTAGCAGTTTAGTTGCTTATCCTGTTTCTTATAACATGTAGGTATTTTAGATACAGAAATAACTATTGTATGCAATTATTACAGTACATATGGGACATTATTATGTCCTACAATCCCAGGACGTTTGCCACGTTTAATATATTCGGTCAGGACACAACCGCCCAAAGAGGGAGTGTCCCTCGCAAAGTGGGACAGGTGGTAATGCTATCATTGGCTCATGTCCATAGCACATATTTGTAATAGTGTATAGGCATATACTCTCCATATCCTTTGTTCATAAAGGTTGGTAGTGGTGGAATGTGTGATTGCTATGGTCCATGTTATACATATATATGAACACTTCAACCGCTGTATACGGGATACCTATGGAATCCCAAAACCACAGAGTTCCGATGCACACAGTACCGGGACCAGTCTCCCATACCCCACATTACCGACAGCGACAGTAACTCGTGAAAGTAACACGAACATGGAACACAGACACGCACACACAGACACACTGCTACTCAACACATCTAAACAAACCATCCTACACTACATATGAGCAGGTGGCCAAGCCCCTCTACACCCCCCCCATGTAGGTGTCTGTACCTCCCACACCACCCCCTACTTTAATATTCTACCTCCTAGGTTGCGCAAGCAGACGCACAAAGCTAACCCACACCCACACATTGCAGTCTCCCAAGAACACACACCACACACAGAACACACACTTACACACACACTACAGTCCTAAGGAACACACTTACACACAGTAACCTACCTGAACCGTAACACCAGAAGCACTGACTAACTGTCCCTTAACATCGTGATTTTACACCTCGCGCATCTGGTGTTTCTGTACTGTGTTCTTTCGGACCTTAAGCTTCGGGATTACACAGGCTGGTATGTAAAGCAGTCAGTATGTGGTAGGTATCCCATTTATATGTACCTCCATGGTTATGTAGATGTTGGTAACTTATCTATATATCTACAGATATATGTATATCCCCATGTATCAACATATATCTCTCTCTCTCTCTCTCTCTCTCTATATATATATATATATATATATATATATATATATATATATAATGATGTGTATATATGTATATATATATATATATATATATATATATATATATATATATATAAAACATACGCCTTTCATTGGGTACATGCCAGTTTGTCCTATTTCAACACATTCCTACCTTTTGTGTTTTATCCTGTCAGTATACATGACTGCCATTGGTACATCTCAGGTAGCTTAGTGGTATGTTATTGTGATGAATGTGTACATGGTTGCGTGTTCTAATCCTGGCAGTGATATCTTACCTCTCAGAGCAGGCACTGGTAGTGCAAGGGTGATTAACTCACATTTCAGCGGTTGTATGTTCCACATTTTTATTATTCTGTGGAGAACTACCTATATATGCAAGCTGTGTTTAAGGTATACTATGTCACATGTAAACATCTGTGAAGATTCCTGTCAGGGATACTCCCCATTATTTGGAACTACATCCCTGATTACATTATACAAAACCCCTCACTAACACTCCAGGGGATCCTTGCAGAGTGGGTGGTGAACAGTGGCTACACCCCAGGGATCCCACAATTGGCTCTGCTCCACAGAGGGACAGTTAGTTAATCGATGGGGTGGTGACAGCAGACACATTTTGCCTATGCTTATGAGTATCCTCGGCAGTTGGGCATGTACCTACCTATGTATCTATGAACCTGTATATACAGTATGGACACATGCTGATAGCTTAATTTACTGTTCAGGTATTGACTTACCTTGTGCCAGTGGCGGTTGTGTGTACAATAGTTGAGTGCTACCTATGTCGGATGCACACAGTAGACCACCTATACATGACAATGTACAGGTGGTTGTGTGTGTGTGTGCCATCCATGTTTGCTGTGTGTGCAGGTGGAGAAGGGTGTCAGTCCATGTGTGCCTACACTGTCAGTATTTGTGCTATGCGGTCCCTCTTTGCCAAGGCATGGGCATACTGGGCACGCCTCTGTCTTCCTAATGGGCTAGCACAGGGTGTTCATGGTCTGAGTCCCCTTGTGCCTGTGGGTCCCTTGGCAATGGTGGTGGGCTGCGAGGGCCTTCACCATTCTGTTCCTGCTGCAGCTGTTTCCACTGGATCATATTGTTTAGCATGGCACATACTATGAAGATGTGGGCACACATTCCTGGAGAGTACTGCAAGGGTCCTCCAGATATGTCCAAGCAACGGAACCGTGATTTCAGCATCCCAAATACACGCTCTATGATGATTCTGGTTTTTGAGTGTGCCTCATTATGGCATTCTTGTGTGGCTGTGTGTGTATTTCTGATGGGAGTCATCATCCACGGTTCCAGTGCATAGCCAGCATCCCCCACCAGGTGGCCATATGGGATGTCTCCCCTGGCAAATACTTGATACAGCTGTGAGGCATGCCAGATGTGGGAGTTGTGATAGGTTCCAGGGCTGCCCTGGGCATTGCACATGACCTGGCAGTTGATGGAGGGGAATCCCTTGCAGTTTATGTAGTGCCTACCCTGCTCACTGGGTGGTGACTTGATATGTATGTGCGTGCAGTCTATTGCACCCAGTACCTCCGGATAGTCTGTCACATGGTGGAAGAGATGCATATTGCTGGCCAACTCCTCCTGCATTCAGGGGAAGTATATGTGCTCATTGGCATGTGGTAACATGGCATCCAGGAACTGGTGGAGTACCCTGGATGCTGATGCCTGTGAGATCCCCATGATATCCCCAGTTGGCCTTTGGAAGGTACCTGTGGCTAGTATTCTCAAGCTTACACATACCTTTGTGTACACTGGGATGGGTTCCCCTCTGTTTCTTCTGGCTCTGAGGCGTGGCCGGCACAGCTCAACAAATTGCTGTATGATGTCCCTGTCCACCCTGTAATGCTCTGCTATCTCCAGATCATGTAGCCCCTGGTAGGCTGCCCTGGGTCTGAACACTCTTCTCCTCCTCCAGTGCCTGAGATGGTTGTCAGCATCATCCTCCACACCACCGTCAGTCTCCAACACATGCTGGTGAATCAAAGCTATGGTGGCCCCTAACATGTACATGGTGCAGAGTGTCTGGGAATACACAAGTGTGTGTGTGAGGCTTTCACACCTTATACTATTGTGCAATGGATGATGCTGGTGTAATTGGTTGTGTTTGTGCTATTCCAGCTGCAGGGTATCTTAATTATTGGTTTTACATCAGGTACTGCTATTGTGGGGCCTTTGGTGTTGACTTACGCTTGGCTGCCATGATTCATCTATTGCCCTTTACTTCAATTTTCAACCCGATACCCCTCCCATTGTCAGGCATGCATCCAGTTACTGCCTTTCTTGTTTTGTACTTTCACAACCCGGGATTGTGTTGGGAGATGTGTTATGTAGCTGATCTACTGCAAGTTTGCTTTGTTCTGCTGTGACAGTTCTCTTTTCTTTGCTGTAGGGCACCTCCCCTTTCCTGTTCTGCAGGTAGCTGCTAGCAGTCTTGTTAGCTGTTGTCTATGGCCCACTGTGAGTTTCTAGGTGTTAATTATTCATTTGTACTCCAATTACCGTGCTGCAGCATTTTCTTATTGTCTTCCCATATCCTTCCTGTTTCAGCTGTGGTGCGCGCCGCGCACAGCTGTTTACCGGGTTTTGTGTGCATTTTCATCCACGTTCACATGAACTTTTGGTTACCTTGTGTGCTCTCAGCTAAGCAAAGCTATGGCTACTTCCACACCCCTATCCTGTGGCTTTGCTTAGCAACACACAACATGGATTAGCAATGACCAATGTGCTTACAGCTACGGTGGCATGCCCCTCTCTTTATGTCATGTTTACCTCCAGGCCACTCCTCGGTGTTGTACCGCTATGCCATGTGGTACATCCTTATGCCAGCGGGGCATTTGCGATTCAGTATTACTTGACTCATTTGCATGGCATTGACTGCTAATTCCTAGTTACCACACGGAACACTGTCATAGACCCTTAGCAACCCTTGCGCCATGGTTGTGGTGTAGCATGCGTGCCATTGACTATTATGGGGATATGATGAATTGTGTTAGATTGCAGTTTTATGACATCTAAATATATTTTCCTTGTGATCCCGTTTGCGCACAGATGCACTGCGGTTTTACTTTGCGTTGGTGTGGCCATAACATTAAATGTTATTTTTTGTATGTTGTGCATGTTGTTTTATGCCATTGGCTATATATTTAGCCATTGACATATATTAACTTTATAATACGTAAGTTTGGTCCGCTTTCATGGCTCCGATTTTATGTTTGATAAAATGTAAACCATTTTTTTTTTGGTTTACATTTCTACATGCTTACGCTACGCCTCCACCACTTCATGAATCGCTGTATACCTTCATTTGTATGCTACACTGCTGTGCATGGGGTAATTAGCATACATGTGTTGGGAGCTGCACAGCTCTGCCATACGCTGGTAATGCACGTGGAAACAGCTCTTACCTGAATCGCTCAGTGGCCATATTTGGTGCTATATCGCCGACGCTACTCCGGCGCCTGGCGCAAGCTTCATGAATCCCGGAGCTAAAACCTAAAGAATACTACCACTGTAAAACATTGTCTGTGCTGAACAGTTTGCTATTTATACTTCTTTCACAACCCCTATGGTTCCAGAGATATGAGCATTTATTTTAACTATGAGGACATTATTTGATTCTGTCAAAAGGCTTAGAATCTGCTCATTGGAAGTTACAGTGCAAACATCCTGAGTTCTATTGGAGTGAATGACTTTAAAGCTAGTCACACCTTTGATACTATTTGGTGGTTACAGCATGGCTCCTGAGACTGTTGCCCTGAACATCCCATATTACTTGGGGGAAATGGGTGGAAATATACACCCATTAAGTACATATTGAACTGGTACCATTACAAATTAAATGAGTGAGAGCAGTGAAGTTACAGTATATGCCTATTCATCACATATTAACTTAAAATATGTACTATGACATGCTAAACTGCAGTGTGGACAGGGTGAACTGAGGCTGTATAGTATGCCAATTTTGTCATAGCAATTATGTTTGCCTATGCAACCAAAAGGTAAATGCACAGCAGTATACTTTGTATAGTAGCTATTTTAATTTTTAGACAGAATAGTTATGAAGCAGGCAAAAGTAAGCTCTACTGGGTATGAAATACATCAGTGTCACAGGTGACTAAAGAATGCAAATTGAAACAAATCTAGTTTGCCAGTAAGATCAATGGTGAAATGACAACTGCACTGAGTGCAGGTAACATTTCAGTTTAACAAAACCAGAGACATTTTGGTAGTAGCTGGGAGCACAGACCACATAGCAAAGCAACTAAATCCTTCCTCAGGTGGCCCCAGAATTCAGCTTCAACTGAAAGAAACCGGGAGCTGGAGGTAGTAATGATAAGCCTTGAAGTATTAGAGAAAAGTAAACAGCATAAAGAGACGGGGAAGGAGATGAAGCATTAACATGAGCCTACCATGTTACTGAAGAGGAAGACAGAGTAGAAACATGAAAAAAACTAATTGCATATGTCAGATGCATTGTGAGTAGCACAGGTGAAAAGACAGATATGTGTCTTCACTTCAGTATTAAATTGTTTCCGCTGTACAAAGTAAAGGATAATTATGATGATAATTGTTTTATTCACATGTTTTGCATGTGTGTACAGTAGACACCAAATAAACCACGATCACTAGATGGGGGGTTTTAAGTCATCTACTTCCTGGCTAAGTTCTGCAGTCTTTAAGTAAAATGTCTGATGGTGGCTGTGTGGACAACTTAAAGGTTAAAATTGTGCATCTGAATATAATAAAACTTACTTCTGATGGATTTAATAAAATGTTTAGAGAGCATAGAATGGCAAAGGCAAGTGTTAGTGATTTCACCGCAGAGATAAGCACTTATTTTAATAGTTAGGTAGCTAGGTAAATGGACAAGTTACTACTTTTACAAAATTGGGAGACCTTATGACAAGGGCCAAACACTCAGTGGTTCACCCAAGGACATGAAAATCTCATTAACAGATCAGGAATGCAACGCTGCTGGGAAGGTGGCAAAAAGGTAATCTCTATTTAGCCAGTAGGGCACAACTACACAAGAAAGGAGTATCCACCACTAGATATTGGGACAAGGAAACCCATCGGGGCAATCTAATGTTCTTCAACAAGTTCCCTAGGCAAAGAAGGAATGCTTAAAGTACACCTCATAGTCTTCTGATTGGATATTTACATTGTAACCTAGTCAGGCATGTGTAGATGTTCATAATAACAGGTTGGAGAACAGAACATGTAATAGCAAAAACTGAAGGAACACCATGGTAGTGGGGAGCTGTCCTGAAACTGCAGCTCTGCACATTATCACAATGGCCTGTAGCCTATTGTGGTAGTGAGCAAAGAAGGTATTGTTAAGACAGACAAAGTATTTGACTTATTATTCTTAAATCTGCATTTGTTAGAAAGGATCATTATTTGCTTTAGTAGTCCACTCTAGTAAGACTCATGGGAGTAACATATTTTCTGGTTACATTGCTCAGAATTTACATCAACTGGGAAGGGGGCAGTGGGACAAGCAAGTGGCAGTGTTTGGTGATATTCCAACAGGTATTTTAACAGACAATGACTTTGATGGCTCACTAAATGGTTTTCATGCAATGACTCACAGACAGGCATGGAGACAATTGTGTGGAAGGTGGAAATGGAAGGCATTACCACCTCCTCCAAAATATGATGGTGATGTGGCTACTTCAGGGAAAAAAGCTACTTTGTAATAGGAAGCCTGAACTCAAACCATAGCTGTCAGTCGATGCTGAATTTTCTCTTTGGATAAATTTCTGCAGTGGAAAAGATGGTCAGCAACCATATGTCTAAATCTGAGATGTTTCTATTATAAATGCTAGACAGCCATTGTAAGGGAACTGGAGAGGATAAAAGAAATGAAACTAACACACATTTCAGATCTCAAAAAAAAAAAAAAAAAGTCAGTAGCCAAGGTGGCTTTTAATTCTCTAAGGCACACCAAACTCAAAATACTGGGATAAGAGGTTACTGTACAGACGATTGACACCTGATAGAGGACTAAGGGACTAAGGGGAGAAGTGATAGCAGAGGTAGTAGTTTCAAAGGCCTGCCATTGCACACTTCTGTCCTAGCCAATTATATTTCTTTGTCAGTCCATCTGGACAAAAAGTGTGCAAAACAGAGGCTTGTACAAACATTTTATTGGCCAGGCATTGTGAAAGATGTGACAAGCTACTGCAAAATTTGTGTGAAAGATGTGACAAGCTACTGCAAAATTTGTGACCAGGTTGAGAGGATAAGAAGCAAAGCTAAAGCTGCTTTACTGACTTTTCCTACTATTGAGAAACTGTTTCAAAGTGTATGATTGGATATTACGGGGCCTTTTAATACTTCAAGCACCTTATTTAAGTGGAATATCTTTGGGGTGGTAGGCTGTGATACTAAGTAGCCTAAAGCAGTTACTTTGCCCTCTACTGAGGTAGAAAAAAAGTGTCAAATCTCCTGTTAGAAATTTTTATTAGCGAAGGCATTCTTCAGGAAATACTGAAAGATGATATTGCCAATGTTCTGCCAGACCTGATGACTTGTTTGAAAGTGCTGTGAGTTAAAGCAGTTAAGAACTACCCTTTATTATCCACAAACAAATGGTTTGGTAGAGAGGTTCGTCTCTGTTCTTAAGACCATGCTGAGCCCTATGTCATACGTGCTAATTTAATAAAGATGTATATTGAAAACAAAAAAGACCCTGCTGAGCCACTGACAGAGCAGTTCAAGTAGCAGTGGAACAAGTACTTACCTCATTCTCCGCTTTGTATACAGAAATGTGGCCAAAGCAACCACTCATTTTTCACCATTTAAACTACAACTTTTTCAAAATTGAGATCATTTATTGACACGGGGTGAGAAGGTTCGTTGACATAGTTTATGATGAATGGGAGTTTGTAGGGTATGTACTACATTTCAGTACTAAGTTTAGGGATTTCATGGAGATGGTACAAGAGAACTAAACAGAAGCACAATAGCAGTAAAAGTTCTTATATGATTGGATATGGGCAATCAGAGTATGGAATTAGACAAAGGGTAATAGTGTTAATTCCTATTTGACAGAATAAGCTGCAGGAAGCATGGAAGTTTCCTTCCACTGTTAGGCCAAAAGATAATGATATCACTTAAGTGGTGGACCTGCCGGGCAGAAGTCAGAAACTCAGAATCTACCATGGCACCAGTATTTAGCATTTATAGCAGTTTACAAGCAGAACTGAAGGGATCTGGTAGATCTAGTCATTGAGGCTTAGTCTCAGTAGATGAGGGTGCACTGTCATAGCAGTCATCATCTATGCAGGTTTAGGAAATCTCAGCAGTGCTTCAGGACTTTGAAAACATGTTCCATGTTAAGGCAGGGCGTACCCAACTAGCAGAACAACATGCAGGCACTGAAGCCAGATGACCAGTCAAATAGGCTCCTTGCATGCTGCCTGTATAAGTTAAGCGAATAATGTGTGAGGAACTGCAAAAAATATTGAATCTATTGGTAATTCATAGTCCCTGGACATCGCTAGTGATGTTGGTGCTAAAAAAGTACAGGGGCACCAGCTTCTTCAAACATTAAAAATCTAAATAATTACACAGAAGTAGATGTGTAGCCAGTGCCAATGACCAATGAAGCTTTAGAGCAGCGGGGTGAGGTTAAGTATCTGACCACTATTGACCTGATTAAGTATCATGAGATTCACAGCAAGAGAGATGACAACTGTTGTTACCCTGTTTGAACTGCATAAACTCACCAAAAATTCCCTTTGGAATGAAGAACACTCCATCAACTTTCCAGACCCTGTTAGATTAAATCCTAGCAAGAGATTCTTTGCCTGTCAATGTTTGAAATAACTATGCCCTACAATATATAATCTCACACTTAAAGATAAACAGATTTCAGAAATATGCAGAGGCTTGAAGCACATCAAGAGATGATTGATTAACTGCTTTATTTCACATGCAGGCAAGGAGGTGATGTATAATTAATATGAGGCCATAAACAGGGCAGATGACAGATTTCTAAATGTTAGATAAGCCAAACTAGTCACTTTCAGTCCACAACCTGTAATTTCATAAGTGCAGGACAAAAAACATTAGTCCAAATAGATACAGTACACTTGATTAACTGCAGTAGTTCAAAAGTACAAATTTTCTCTTTGCCCCTACTGCCAGCTAATAATAAGCCCCCTCATTGTCAATTGGCCTACATATTTGCCATCACTGGAGTGAGGATTGACCAGAAAAGGTCATCATTTAGACAGCCATTGGAGTGGTTTGAGGATTTTTCTCTTTGGCTGTTTGTTTCCACTGTGGCCATCTGTCTTGCAAAGCTCAAGGAGGACATGCAATAGACGGTTCATACTGGTTCTTCTTCATTTTTACAAATGGCATTGCTGCAAACATCTCCACCCTTAAACATGGGAAGCGGTTTCCTCAGTCTCCACTGGAGAAATTGCACTTCGTTATAATCTTCTCTGAGTGACCACTTAATCTGAAGATTGGTGCAGACAGACCATGGCCTTTCTCTCCTCTCCCAACCTGGCCTCCCCAGTGCCAGGATCTGTAACTGAACCCTGGTCACTTAGGCAGTAGAAAGTGCTCTGTCCTTCTGCACTGCAGAACCAGGCAATCTTTACTGATTTTGCTATGAAAATGAAAACCCAGACAATACAGTTATGTAGATGTGTGGCATAACAAAGAATTCACTAGCTAAAGCAGAAATGACCATAGACAAGTTCTGACATTTTGTAAGAGCATTTGAATTCCAGACGCTCAGGCAAATAAAACATGTAAAAAGGGAAGAGGAAGAAATTAAAATAAAAGCAAGGAAAGAAAGAAATAGTTAAAAAAACAGAAAGAAATATATTGTTAATGAAGAAATAAAAAGTGACTAGCTGACAAAAACAGTTCTTGTTCAAATGCCACAGAAAAGAGACATAATTACAAAAAGGAATGCAAATAATATGGCAGAGAATATCATCATAGGGGGGACTGCTCAGCTGTGGTAAAAAGTGTCCACAATACGTATGAAAGAGATTTTTTTGAGAATTTACAGAAGCAAAACTATGAATAATAATGTAGAGAAAACAACATTCAGAGAAAGAGAGAGGGATGGACAGACAGAGAATGACACAGAGTAACAGACTTTATAAAAGAAACATGATGCCATGCCTTGATGAAAACTAATACAGATAGAGAAGAACACAGCAACACTAACTGTAGACATCAGTAATAAATGTGACAAAGCAGACATGCCAGAAACAGTAACAAAGGTATTAAACAAAGAAGTAAAGATGGTGATAGAAATGAGTCCCTATTAGATCGACGAAAAATCAAAATCTCGAACGGCTTAGATGTCGAAAATGCCATTCTTCGTAATCGCTATTGTGAGATCGTGGTACAGTGAAGATCACAAAATTTGCCCTTTCCACACTGTAGTGCGATCTCAGAGTTGGAATATATATTTAGCGCGGGTGTGGGAGGCAATTTCGATTTTCTGCATTTCCGTTCATGTGAGCGTTAGAGATTTTGAAATTTTGTCTATATGATATAGACCCATAGAAACAAGGTAATCAGTGAATATATTAACCAATGAGATACACAGTATACTAAGTGCAAAAGTCTAAAATGCAGAAAGTGAGACAAATAGTTTACTACAGAATTCAGGGAGAATATTTCTAATTATTTTAGGTTGTTCTAAAGAAGAGTTTAGAGAGGGGAAAAAAAAGCAAAGTAATAAAACAAATGTTTCACATATTAAAGCAAAATCAATTCAATCAGTTCAATTAGGACCTAACAAAAAAAACGTAGACTGGTAAAGGTGCTGGTTTACTTTTCACAGACGTAAGTGAAAATGATGACATAATCAAAATAGAGTATGTCAATATTGCATCACCCTGGTTGAGCACAAAGACACTGGAATGCTGAGGTGATATAATACTTTTTATGGGACCAACAATCGTTTTACAGTTTGCTGAAGCTTTCAGACTAACAGGAACCATTCAGTGGGAGTTATTAAGTTACTGGTGCTAGAGCTACAGTACTTAAATTTCCACTTTTCACTAGAAAGGGAAGCACATCATTTTTTTTTTCTTACTAGCTAAAACAGACTCTTGAAAATGTCAATATGAAAAGAAAATTTGTAGCTTGGGTGCTTAGTTTGACAACTACACCTCTACACCTCAGAGATATACATTTTGTGTGTGTGTGTGTGTGTGTGTGTGTGTGTGTGTGTGTGTGTGTGTGTGTGTGTGTGTGTGTGTGTGTGTGTGTGAGAGAGAGAGAGACAGCCTAAAACGTTAGAAGACCAGGTTTTGACTTACCATGAAAGTAAAGTTTCTTCTTGCATGTTGCACTACACTGATGTTAGTACTCATTTAACGGACTACACTGATGTTAGTACTCATTTAACGGACTACACTGATGTTAGTACTCATTTAACGGACTACACTGATGTTAGTACTCATTTAACGGACTACACTGATGTTAGTACTCATTTAACGGACAAGATAACCACTCAAGAAACTACTCTGACACTTAACAGGAAAATACATCACGATGACAGAGATGTGTAGGAAGATTACTTAAATCTAGAGAAGGAAAATAAGAATAAAGTGACAGTTAATAGTTTCTCTGAACGATATTTTTAGAAGTAGTACATAATTATGACATTCACAGTCACAAAAGCAACACTTTCTACATCCTAACAAGCAGTAGTTCCAACTTTGACAAGATACTTGGTACACATGCCCCCGGATTCTCTATGCCTTGCACAGCATGCAGGATCAGTGCAGGAGCTCTAGCAGGAAATATGTCTGCTGTGCGATCCAGGAACAGCCTGCAGGGGCGTGCACTAGCGCTCCTGCACTAGTCCTGCATGGACTAAGCTCCTGTATGCAAATCACTCCATTTGCAGGAGAAATCCATGCAAATGAGGTGAATTTGTGATCCCGGAAGCTTGCAACCAGCCGTGCAAGACTAGTGCAATCTGCAGAAATGTACTCAGTAACCGAGTAAATTTCTGCAAAATCCAAAACGGAGCTGTGACAGCTCCAAATAAAGGCTGCATATCAGTTAGGAAGCATGCCAAAGGTCAAGTATAAAGCCATTGACATAGCAAACAATCAATCAAATCAACTTTTATTTTTTTTTTAGCTGATCTCGGCTGTTTAAGCGTAGGGCAGTGAAGTGCAAATGAGATGGGGGAAATAACAAAATAAACCTAAATTAAGCATTCTAACTAAAATTACTATTCTGCCATGCAAGTCAATGGCAGGCAGAAGACAACACGGCCAGTGAGTAGTGGTTGCTAAGGGGGAGGCTTAGTGTGAGACATGTAACTATGCATTAGCAGGCAATCCTATGCAAATGAGGGGAATGATAGTGAATCCCAGTTTTCCCCAGCATGCTAGTCGGTTCCGAACTGTGTAAGAGCAGGAATAGCTTGGTGCAAGCCTAGGAGTTAGCTGACATTATGGGATGGTGTGTCAGGCATACTGTAAGTGGATTGGAGTCCTGTGGCTCGGGTTTGCTCCTAGCTTAGCACAGCTAAGCTATGGGGTGTGTCTGAATCTGCCTACCACACTTTACATTGTCTAAGCGGGTGTGTGTGCCATGCACTAGGTTTTAAAGGAAGAAAAAAAAAAGTTAAACCAGGAAATGGCAGCACTGTGCATGTTTGAGCACTCTGTTGGAGTGGTGCACCCCCGGGCTTAAACAGGAAGGCGATGGGAAGGGAAAACAGCAGTAGGAAGGTAATCAAGGAGAACTAGCATAGCTGGCAGGGGAAATGTATCAGAATCAGCCAATTACACAGGCAGCAGACCAGCCCAGCCCATAACACTACTATAAACTATGCAAACACCTTCTCCTCTGGATTTTCTCACACTCTACACCACCGGTGTAAACAAGTGGGGAACTTTTAACACTCACAACAGCAAAATGATAGGGGCTGCAATAGCTATCATACAGCAACTTGTGGAAGAGGCTGAGGGTGGTGAGGATGTGAATGCTGTTGATCAACTCACAGTGAGGACATAGAGAAGAGTGTACAGACCCAGGGTAACTTACCAAGGGCTACATGAGCTGGAGATAGTGGAGCACTATAGGGTGGACAGGGACCTCCTACAGAAATTGTTGAGCTGTGCTGGCCATGCCTCACACACAGAACTAGCAGAGGGGAACCCATACCAGTGGATACCAAGGTATGTGTAGGCCTAAAAATATTAGCTACAGGTACCTTCCAAAGGCCAACTGGGGATATGATGGAGCTCTAACAGGCATCAGCATCCAGGGTACTCCACCAGTTCCTGGATGCCATGTCAGCACATGCCATTAAGCACATATATTTCCCCAACACCCGTGAGGCGATGGCCAGCAATATGCGTCTCTTCCAACAAATAGCAGAATACCCTGAGGTAGTGGGTGCTATAGACTGCATACACATATACATCAAAGCATCCACCCAGTGAGCCAGGTAGGGTCTACATCAACCACAAGGGCTTCCCCTCCATCAACTGCCAGGCTGTGTGCTATGCCCAGGGCATAATAATGAATGTGTGTGCTGGCTGCCCTGGAAGCTATCACGATTCCCACATCTGGCACCTGACACAGCTATACCACAAATTTGCCAGTGGGGACATCCCTCATGGTCACCTAGTGGGGATGCTGGATACGCACTGGAGATGTGGCTGATGACACCAATCAGAAATGCACACACACCTGACAAGAACACCATAATGAGGCACACGGACAGACCAGAATTATAGTAGACCATGTGTTTGGGATGCTCAAGTCATGGTTCCAGTGCCTGGACACATCTGGTGGAGCCTTGCAGTACTCACTAGCTACATGTACCCAAATTGTTCTTGTATGTGCCATGCTACACAATATGATCCTGCTGAAACAGCTGCAGCAGGAACAGCACGGGGCAGGGCCACACAGCCCCCCACCATTGCCAAGGCCTGCAAAGGCACAGAGTGATTCAGAGGAGGAACAACCTGAGCCTGCCCCAGTAGGCAGAAGCAGGCATGCCCAGTATGCCCTGGCCTTGGCAAAGTGGCAACACATAGCACATACACTGACCCAGGGAATAACACCTCTCTCTGACTCTCACATACAGTAAAAGGGATGCCAAACATTACACTACCTGTGCTCAACCATGTGTAAGGAGTGTACTATGTGCATCCGACATAGGCAGCCATACAGCACCACCCTCAATACTGTGACACCCACAAGGTAAGTGACTCACACATGCCAGTCAGTGGGGGTTAACATACCCAACAACAGTCACAGCCAGCAGGACAGGTGCAAACAAACACAAACAAAGGCCGTGCTATGGCCTCTGAATGATGCCTATGGGTAACCTCCCCCCCCAAGCCTACAGAGACAGATTACAGCAGGTCAGGCAGTGGGACATTAGTTCTGAAGGGTAGGAAGTCAGAAACTAAGATGTAGGTAAGTCAAAGCTAAGATCTGTAGTACACTGGTATTCCTCTAGTCAGCATGATAGGTAAGAATACAGAATGAGATGGAGTACCAGACATACCAGTACAGTCATAGCAAATGTGTACAAGTGTCAGGTGTCCCCCTCCCCATCCTAAGTAGAAATGTAGTAATAGTCAGGTGTGCCCCCCCCAATCATGTGTTGAAATGTAGAAATAGTCAGGTGTGCCCCCCCATCCTATGTAGAAATGTAGTAACAGTCAGGTGTGCCCTCCCAATCCTGTGTAGAAATGTAGAAATAATCAGGTGTGCCCCCCCATCCTATGTAGAAATGTAGTAACAGTCAATGACAAATGATCGATAGATACCCTGCAGAAACAGTATGCTACAACACAATGGTCGGCACTGCAGTACAAACTACCTGAACTCGATCCACACATTCACTACAGATGGGCATACTGGGCATGCTCACACACTTAGAGAAATGAAGGCAATGTCAGTCAACAACATACTGAAAGGTCATACTGGGCATGCTCACACACTTAAGGCCATGTCTGCAAACACAAGTGGACCAGACATATCTGGCAGTCGCAGATGTTAGTGCAGAAACTGCTCAGTATGCACCATACATGCTTTGCACACACAGTGGATAGGAATACAAACATATATCTAAGGATAAGACACTATAATAAGCCAAAGGTAGACGTGCATAGATGTGTGGAAGAGGGTGACTGTGACAAGGAGCCATCCAGGCTTGTCCCACCCAGCACACAGCCAAGGGGCCACAACCACATGAGGTTCAGATGTCACTCACTGTAGATACTAGCCACCGGTATCTGTCAGCATTATAGACTATGAGGTGCACATGCTAGTTGTGCAACATGACTGTACAAGGAAGTAGTCATGTAGCAGCTGTATACACATACCTGTGAAATATGACCCTGTGTGTGCCTGCATGTGGTGTGTCAACCTCTAGATGAATGGGTTTTGGCCCATGCACACACACTGCCTTCCCCATAGCCCAAGACAAGCCTACTGAGGTCATCCACTGTGAAATACACCTTTGGGAGAGTTGTAACCCAATAATCTCTGTAGTGCTTCCCATAACTGCTTACTGCTGTAGTGTGATAAACTAGTTAGGTAGGAGTTCCATTCCCAGACATGGCAACTGTGTTTGTGTGTATGTCTGTCTGTCTCTGTCTGTGTAAAGAGCAATGCTTTTTAGGGTAGTCACACTCCCTACAACTCAAACGGTCTACTTTGGTAAGGCTGCTGATGTCATCCACATAGAAATACACCTCTGGGAAGGTTGTAGCCCAGTAATCTCCGCAGTGCATCCTATAACTGTGTACTGCTGTAGTGTGATAAATTAGTCAGGTAGAAGTTCTAATCCAAGACTTGGCAAGTGTGTGTGTATTTGTGTGTGTGTCTGTCTGACTCTGTCTGTGTAGATGGAAATGCTTTTTAGGGTAGTCACACTCCCTACAGTTCAAATGCTCTACTTTGACAAAGCTGCTGATGTCATCCACCTAGAAATACACCTCTGGGAAGGTTGTAGCCCAGTAATCTCCTTAGCGCATCCTATAACTGCATACTGCTGTAGTGTGATAAATTAGTCAAGTAGGAGTTCTAATCCCAGACTTGGCAAGTGTGTGTGTGTGTGTTTGTGTGTGTGTCTGTCTGACTCTGTCTGTGCAGAGAGCAATGCTTTTTAGGGTAGTCACAGTCCTTACAATTTGAATGCTCTACTTTGGCAAGGCTGCTGAAGTCATCCACCTAGAAATACACCTCTGGGAAGGTTATAACCCAGTTATCTCTGTGGCGCATCCATTAACTGTGTACTGCTGTAGTGTGATAAATTAGTCAGGTAGGAGTTCTAATCCCAGACTTGGCAAGTGTGTGTTTGTATGTGTGTGTTTGTCTGACTCTGTCTGTGTAGACAGCAAATGCTTTTTAGGGTAGTCACACTCCCTACAATTCAAATGCTTTACTTTGGCAAGGCAGCCGATGTCATCCACCTAGAAATACATCTCTGGGAAGGCTATAGCCCAGTAATCTCCGTAGCACATCCTATAACTGTGTATTGCTCTAGTGTGATAAATTAGTCAGGTAGGAGATCTAATCCCAGACTTGGCAAGTGTATGTGTTTATATGTGTGTCTGTCTGACTCTGCCTGTGTAGAGAAAAATGCTTTTTAGGGTAGTCACACTCCCTACAATTTGAATGTTCTACTTTGGCAAGGCTGCTGATGTCATCTACCTAGAAATACACCTATGGGAAGGTTGTAGCCCAGTAATCTCCATAGCGCTTCCTATAACTGCATTCCCCTGTAGTGTGATAGAATAGTTAGGTAGGAGTTCTACTCCCAGACTTGGCAGTTGTCTGTATGTCTGTGTGTGTTTATATGTTTGTGTAGGGAGCAATGCAGTCTAGGCTAGTCACACTCACTACAATTCAAATGTCCTACTTTGGCATCCTTGCTGATGCCATTCATTGTGAAATATACCTTTGGGGAAGGGGCATTCCAGTAAACCCCATGGTGTGTCTTATAACTGCATCATGCTGTAGTGTGATTATAGTCCTCTGGTAGGGGTTCTATCCCCACGCATGGCAGTTGTGGATGTTTTGTGTGTGTTTCTATGTTTGTGTTGGGAGCAATGCATTTTAGGCCAGTCACACTCACTACAATTCAAATGCCCTACTTTGGCATCCTTGCTGATGTCATTCACTGTGAAATACATCTTTGGGGAAGGAGAACTCCAGTAATCCCTGTGGTGCATCCTATAACAGCATTATGCTGTAGTGTGATATAGACCTCTGGTAGGGGTTCTATCCCCACGTATGGCAGTTGTGGATGTTTTGTGTGTGTTTATATGTTTGTGTAGGGAGCAATGCATTTTAGGCTAGTTACACTCTCTACAATTCATATGCCCTACTTTGGCAAGCCTACTGATCTCATTCACTGTGAAATATACCTTTGGGGAAAGAGAACTCCAGTAATCTCCACGGTGTATCCTATGACGGCATAGTGCTATAGTGTAATATACTAGTTAGGTAGGAGTTCTTATCCCAGACATGACGTGTGTGTGAGTGTGTGTGTGTGTGTGTGTGTGTGTGTGTGTGTGTGTGTGTGTGTGTGTGTGTGTGTGTGTGTGTGTGTGTGTGTGTGTGAGTGTGTGTGTATGTGTGAGTGTGTGTGAGTATGTGTGTGAGTATGTGTGTGTGTGTGTGTGTGAGTGTGTTTGTAAGTGTGTCTGTGACTGTGTTTGTGAGTGTGTGTGTGTGTGTGTGTGTGTGTGTGTGTGTGTGTGTGTGTGTGTGTGTGTGTGTGTGTGTGTGTGTGTGTGTGTGTGTGTGTGTGTGTGTGTGTGTGTGTAAAACAACTGGACTCAATGAGAAGTGGGTTTTGCAAACTTCTTATATGGTGGGCCACGTATATATCACAATGTTCACCGTACAGGGATAACAGATGTGAAATAGCCAAAAGGCTGGAGTGCAAATCCATACCCCCTAAATGTGACATCAATGCCAGCTGAACAATGTTAGCAACCCTTGTATTACCCAGGGTACACTCTCAACCCATGTCTTATACACACACACACACACTTGCCTAGGCAACAGCTGAACAGCTGCTATGGTAGTAGTACCCTGCATATTGGCCATTGATAGTAACCATGGTGTGATTGCAGTGGGCTACAGAGGACATGCCGACAGTGCACCTTCCCCATGTTCTCCACTCGACACCTGCAACACCTGTGGTACCATGAAATGTGACCCACAAAGGACATAACATGCCTGAAACACAAGCCCTGCATGGACAGATGCCACTGACACCAGGGTGTCATGCTATCAATGTAGGTGCAGGGCAAACCTACTGTCCATGAAAAGTTCCTGCCACATGAGGCCAGGACTGGCACATCTGATGATAATGGTCTGTGTACACAACATGGACCAGGCACCCCAGGTACAGTTCCAAATGTCACTGTACATGCATGTGGGAGGTAAGCACATCCCAGACACTGTCTATATCATGAATGAAGGAACATATACATGGCAAGCAATGCACAGCATTGGCCACATGCAATAGTCACCCAGGTGGCTGGATGGTGAATAAAATACCCACCTCTGTGGCAACTCCAGACACTTAACCACTGAGCCACAATGCAGACCATTGTCATGTGGCCTGATGCCAAGGTATACCCATCACCTAGCCTTGTATAGCTGTCTGGCACCATCAACCACAACACACCCGTGAAGCAGTGCACACATGCATGTCAGTACTCACATCCATGTCTGTGTGTGTCTGGTGTATGATGCATATGATCACATTCACACTCACTGCAACCCCCATTGGCATACTGAAGCATGCTGTCTGATGTCAGACACCTCCACATACCCTTTGCACATACAACCTCTGTATGACCCTGTGTTGCATGTTATACCTGCACAGTACTGTGTTGTGGCAATCCCACTAGTGATGAGTTGTATTCCTGGCCCTGCCAAGTGTGGCAATGTGTGCGCATCTATGTGACAGTGTGGCTGTGTTGACGCTGACACCTATTCATGCAGGCAGGCATGTGTACTACACCTACCACATAGCTACTGTATCCCTGTTGCAGATGTCACTCACCATCACATATACATTCTGAGGACTCTACAACATGTAACCTATGTGGTGCATCCAATAACTGCATGGACATGTGATAGCACTACATAGCTGTCGGGGGTTTGATACCTTTTAATGGTAGGTGTGTGATACAAACATGCATAAGTTTCACTCTCCCACCCCTCCCTGGCTTTGTTGTGCCTCTGTCTGCCTCTCTTACTCCCTCTCTGGTGGATGTGGAGACTTATACCTGCTTTGCTTAGGCAGCAGCATGTGTATTTTAATTGATGCTCAGGATCAGTTGATGGTCTCTGCACAAATTGCAGCCTTCCTCTAGCTGATTGCATATGGAACAGCTGTGGTGACATTCCCATAGCCAACTGCATGGAAAGACACACCAATATTTAGGAACATCATGTTGGTGTTGGGCCTTTCATTCACTGTCAGTAGGAACTCAATCTGTTGTTTGGCAAACAGCATCTCAGATGGATTGAGGTTTACCTCTAACAACATACACTATGCTATACTGCATTTGGAGTAATGTTGTGATAACAGGGTGAGTGTGGTTGTGGCTGTCCTACATGTTTACATACCTGCCATATCAGTGCTATGTTTTTGAGGGAACACCCATCTGTAGGGCCATCTGCAGACTGGCCAGTGTGCGGTGCCTTTTGTTTCAGGTGTTACCCACAGAGCACCTATCTGAGAATTGCAGAAGGTAGTATGAGGATTGCAGTTTGTAGATGTGACAGACGTGAGAGTTACTGACATCATATCCCTCATAGGACATATGGTGCAACAAACCATGTTATAACATTAAATGTATGAGGTTATCACAGCAACATGTCAATATTGGTTCTGTGCATGTGACTCCAGCCACAACCTTGACAACCTTTGTACATATGTCATGCAGTAAGGGGTGCATATGTACTGTACACCATTACTGACATCATATCTGATAACAAGCCAGTGAGATATCAGACTGCTACACATGCAATGTATAGTAGGGATTATATTTGATGACATAATCTGGACATTCTGTGGTTGTGTGTACAGTACTGAGTTCTGTGTACTTATGGTGATTGTCGGCAGTGTGTGTAATGTTAATATGTACTTTGGCTTGTGTACAGACTGTGGTAGATGTCATTGTTCTTGGTCCTGTTCTATCTGATGTTACATACTGCTCTACTGTATGTTACCCTATCGGCTTACATGTTTGTAGGGCCATACATGCACATGTCCCATACCACAGACAGGCAGCGATCCACACTGTGTAGTGGCCCAGTATATGTAGGGTGAGTGTGTGGGGCACATATGAGGTTGGTGTTGAACAGATAGTCCATAAACTGTAATAATACGCTAGCATGCCATATGTTGCTGTGGCTGTGTTCACATTGGTTGTGGTGATGCATGTACACACAGGTGTATGTTACTCTGTCCTGTGGCATGCCTGTAGAGCCTGCTATCTATGTGCAGGTACACATGCATTTCCCCATAGAAATGTAGGCCAGTATTGAGCCGGTCTGCCTGTAGCCTGCACAGTGCTATGTTACATGCCTAGCAGCTTAGTGTACTTACCCACTGAGATGTAATGTCCATTTACTTGCCAGATGTACTGCTGCTGGGCCACCATAACAGTCATGTATGTCAGACAGAGCAGTGGAATGCTGTACAGATGTATGTCAATATCTAGTGGGTGGTATGTGGCCATGTTACCAGCAGTTATTATGTAGCAGGACAGACAGGTATGTGTGGATGCATAACCTATGTGGGCAAATGTATACCAGTAGTTACGTGTTATACCCATCTATATGGCTGTTACCATCCACATTGTCAGGATTGGTCCACATGTCTTGCACTAATGGGTTATGTGTATACCTCTGGACTGTCCAGAGTGTGTCAGACTGTCCACATATATTGGCCATTATCTCTGATGTAGTCCACAGGATCATTACGTGCTAGCAGTGGTACTGTACTATGATGTCCTTAGGATGTCAGTCAGTAGCCAATGGCACACATGTTATAAGCAGATGTGACCTCCAACACACACCATGTCTGTGAAGACAATCCTTATCACAGTAGCAATACTCTACAAGTATACCTGCTATACATACCTGACATCCCCTTGCACTACAACGTTGGGTCTGCAGGGGTTGAGTTAGGGCTAAACTCCATGTTTAGGACATATGGTGATGATATATGTACATATACATATCCAGATATCTATATAGACATACAGATATACGTATCGACATACATAGATGGATATGTATATGTACATAGACGTACAAATAAACACCCAGATATATACATATACAGAGCTATATATGTCTACACATATACAGCTAGAGATTCATATGCACATATACATATGGATATCCACATATATTTTGACAGTAGTAGGTATATCAGAATAGATATGTATGCACATATAGTTATTTTTATCTACATATATACCAACATAACTAGTCATATCTGTACACATAGGATGTGCATACATATATAGCTATATATCCATATATCTATATATACGTATACGCATATCTATGTAATATCTATCTATCCATCTATCTATATATATATGTATATATATATATATATATATATATATATATATATATATATATATATATATATATATATACATACAGATGTATATGGGAGCACTACAGAATCCTGAAAGCCCAAAGTCCTGAAGACCATCAGAGGTGAGCTGCCTTAAGGTATATGGATGTACATTACCATACAATCCACCTTGGTTAAATGCAGGCCCACTGTAACCTGCCATACAGACTGTTCTGTTTGTCAGTGTGCTTTTGATGGTGTCTGTTGTGCCTTGTTATGTAACAGTTACATCCCATTGTGTCAGCTGAGGTCTTTACCCCCTAGGGATTGTCTAGAGAGTGTAAATAGAGGCTTCTGAACTATACACCAGCATTACTTACCGTTGAGTGTTTGGTATCCTGTGGGCCAGTTTATCTTTACTATTGTACTACTTGATGGCCCTGGCCTGGACAGCAACATTTGTTAACCTTTCCAGACTACTTTATTAGTATTACTGTTTCACAGTAGCATTACTAAGGTTATATGGATGTCCGTGTCTAAACAGCTATATGACATGGCATATACAACTGTAATAGTGCACAAATAAAGCTTTCCCATTTATGTGCACCTGTGTGTGGTGTTATATCCTTTGAAATCTCTGTGGGTATATGTTGCAGGCAATGATTGTCATTTCTATGGGTGGCTCATGCAGTCTCCAATTGGTAAGGTGGTAACTGTAGGAATAGTGGCTGTTCCATATTGCGTGCATGTACTACATATGTAACTTACTGTACATATCTCTGCGTGTGTATGTGTAGTTACATATATATCTCTGCATATATATATATATATATATATATATATATATATATATATGTATACATATATATATGTGTGTGTGTGTATATCTGTATCTGCATATATGTGTCTGTGTATATGGGGTCTATATTAGATACTCGAACATTTAAAAGTTCGAATCACTAAAGAACAAACTATAAGAATAAATAAATAAATAAATAAATAAATAAATAAACTAAAGGGTGTAAGCAGGGGGGCAAGCTCCCCTGCACCTCCCACAACTTAAATATACCAACTCCAAGATTGCGCTACAGTGTAGGAAATGGGAAAGTCTCCATTTCCACACTGTAGCATACTGAAGTGCAATCTCTGAGTTGGTATATTTAAGTAGCGGGGGGGGGTGCAGGGAGGCTTGCCCTCCTGCTTAAACCCTTTACTTTTTTTTATTTTGTTTTTATAGATATTCAAACTTTTAAAAGTTCGATCACTAAAGTTCGTTCTTTAGTGATTCGAACTTTTAAAATTCGAATATCTAATATAGACCCATGTATATGTATCCTAGGGATGCCCATGTCGTGTCAGGTCCTGGTTATGGGATCTGCAACACTTGGTAGTGTATTGCAGGGTGGACATGTTTGGCTCTGGGGGGGGTATACCTATTCGTACAAGATGTATATTGTTTGGGGCCTCTCAACCCCATTAACGGTGCATGTGGACATAAATGTCTTAGTTATTTTCCCATTATTATCTACAGATGTATGTCCATATATACCTATATAGATATATATATATCTGCTTACACATATATGTAACTATGTCTGTATATACCTACATAGATATATATCTGCTTACATATATGTAACTTGCTGTGTATATTTAGACATATAGGTGTAGACATATATATCTATAGATGTAGGCATTTGCATGTAAATATGTTCATATATACTTATATATATTTTATATATATATATATATATATATATATAGATCTACATATATAGATATGTTGTGTCTGTTGAGATATTAATATATTTACACACATACATACATCTAAATGTTGGAATAGATTCTCTGTACTGTTGAATGACTGGGCTGGATGATATGTTTTTGAAAATATCAGGGTTATGTATATCTGACATGGCTTAGTGGTACATCACTGTGGCTATGGACTGTGGGGTCCTGGGTTTGAGCCTTACAGAGGCTGTTTATTTTGTTGTTGGGCAGAACACGGGCCGTTGGATACAGAGTGATTAAGGCACTTTAAAGCAGTTGTAAGCGGGTTTGCGCAGGTTTGCACAGAGGTAAGTACTGCTAACTTTCAGTTACAGTTTCTCATACTCAGCTTCTAATTGCTTAACCTGTGTAGGCATAGCTTACCCCCGTGCAAACAGGCTTAAACCCGCTTACTGCTGCTTAAAAGTGCTTACTCCCACTTACCCCCGCGCTAATTTTTTTTAAAGAAAAGAAAAAGGGGTTTATAAGAAAGTGGTGAAAAAAGGGGCACAAAGAGGGAAAGACAGTAGGGAAAATAGCCAGGGATGTGCAGGAAGGGTGTAGGGAAGGTCCATAGGTGCCCATTTCTTCTCCAGCAACAGCTGTGCATATACACTGAATTTGGAGGTTAATTTGGACACTCAACCCCCTGGGAGGGGGTGAGGACAACAATAATACGTTGTGATGCCAATTAGACTGGATTACATGTGTCCAGTGGACACGTGTGTAAAATGGACAGCTATGTATGGGGCAAGATTTTTTTGTGGGAACAGATTTCCCTTTTTTTTCATGTGAGAGTGGGATGTTGGGGAGGGTTAGTAGGTATATTTGGGGAGGTAGGTTGGGTAGGTTAACAGACAAGTCAAACAAGATGCATACAGGGTATATGACACATGTGGGGGGTAACCACCTTAATGGGGAGGGGTGTTTGGAAATCGGAAGCCCACAAACCACCTAGTGGAAACAGTGGGACTGAGGTCCCCACCCATGGACAGTCATCACTGCACCTTCACAACCCCGAAGGTGGCTGTGCTGGGGGCTGAGTCACAGAGCCAGGCTGACTCTCTAATTGTGACACATGGCCCTCAAGCTGGCGTGGAAGATCACCAAACTGCTGGTTGATCACTCTATGCACCACAACCTGACCTGGCGATGGGTGACAGGTGCTTGTCCATGCTCACTCCCGGGGGGGGGTGAGCCCCATCCCCTGAGACAGTTCCACTTGAAGGGGTGCAGAACCAATGGACAGGGAGCTCCCAGGTTGGTCACCAGACATGCTGGTACCCGGTACCATGGCCAGCTGAGGTGGGACAGGTGGGTCCGCTGGGACCAGCCTTCCCAAGCATGTTATAGTTTTTAGATTTCATCATCATATGTGGGTTAGTAATAGTCAACACATTCCAGGGTTAGGTATAACAGCATGCATAGATATTCCCATTAACCCAGACACCAGATACGGAACAGCTACATAGCAAACAGAACACATGCATATATAGGACCACAGTAGTAATAAGAACAGCATACAGGTACATTGATGGCACCATGCCACCAATGTTGTAATAATTCAATATAACACATGCATGGGACCATTAAAATATTTGGACATTATCAGAACATAGGTGTCAGTACATACCAGTTGGGGTGGGTATGTTGATTATTGTTGGAGATATGGTGGGGAGAGAGAAAGATGTCAATTAACAACTACTATATTCCTGTAGTCCAAATTACTTTCCTAATCAGTGCTGTTATCTGTACCTTACAAGTCTTACTACACTACCATATAGGCTTAGTTTTGACAGTGATATGGCTGTAGTCATCATAACACATAAACCATTTTTACCTGCAGTATACACCTCTTACCTGGTATACCTGTGGAGGGAATGTTTGTTAACACGAACTGTTTCTACATATACTCCCAGATTCCGGGTTGATGTTGTGCACATAGCTATCCAACTCTTTATGCATGAGTTGACCATATGTTGGTGTGCCGGGACATATCTAGAATATTGCCCTCCTCTTCCAACTTTAGTGACCTGACACACACATATACATGCTTTCTACACAGTTATATTATGTAGCACAGTGTGGGTGACAGTGACCAGTGATACTTTAGTAGGTTAGTAGTAGGTAGGTGTGTACAAGGCTAATGGCCATGGAACCTTTACAGGCCTAGCCCATAGGAATATCCTGGCATCATGCCACCTGCCATTAGTTCCCAGTGCCTCTGTTGAATACAGGCAGTAGAGTGATCCCCAAGGCAAATTGTCTATTTCCCATCTACTCATCAAAACTTCTCTTGAAGAGGGCCAGTGAGGTAGTCTGTTTGACATGTATGGGAAGTCTATTGCATAGCATGGGCAGTCTCTGGGTTATGAACCTGTCCCTCCAGCATGTTCTCTTGATTGTGGTAATGAGGTTGAGGTCTCTGGAGCATGTGGTGCGAAGGGATTGTGATTTCCTTAGATGTAGCATTTCTAACAGAGCTGGGTCAGACATGGCATGGTAAGTCAAGCAGAGATTGCCTCTAAGTAGGTGATAAGAGACCGAGAATAGTTGGAGTTTTTTGAGTCTGTGAATATACGACAAGTGTTTAAGGCCTCGGATCATCTTTGTAAGGTGCTTTTTCAGCCTATCAAATTGTTGCCGGTGTCTAGTGAGGTACTTGCCAAAGGGGCATTGTACTCGATGACTGGCCTAATGAGGGAAGAGTAGAGCGAGACAATAACCTCTTTCTTCCTGGATACAAAGCCCTTAGTAATGAGCTGTGCCACATACAACATTCTGACCACAGTGGCAATGTGATGATCAAAAGAGTGGTTGCTGTCAACCTGTGTTCCCAGATCTCTTATACCTAGAATATTGCCATCATCTATGTTGAGTGGACTACCATTGATTTGGTAATTCATGGGAACTGAGTTTTCGCAAAGGGGATGACAACACATTTTTTGAGCTTAATTCCATGGTTCTGACACCAGTCATTGGTCTCCGTGAGGCCTTTATGCAAGATGTCAACATCACTTGGGGAGTTAAATAATAGCTCCCAACTTGCAATCATCTGATAACTTTGTGAGCAAGAGTCCCTTTGTGTTGGCCTAAGCTTCAGAGAAGTAGATACCAAACAGGAGAGGACCCAGGACTGAAGCCTGTGGGACTCTAATCGTGACTGGTCGGCAGTCTGACGTGGAGTCAGCTACTTTCACACTGTGGGTTCTGTGAGATAGTTTGCAACCCACCTCATGATATAGGGGTTGATGCCTAGCTTAGTGAGTTTTTCTATGATTCCTGAGTGAGGAATGCTATGAAAGGCCTTTGCCAGAACAAGATAGGGAGTTTTTCCAGTCTTGGGACTTCACCTTATTCTGCATCAGTTTCTTCCTTCTGTTGTAGAGTTGTTTATGGCAAGGGGCCACCAGATTGGCTTTCTTTTTCTGGAGAAGAGCATCTTGGTTCTATTGTGTATAGTGAGATCCATGCATTTGTGTATGTGTTCACACAGTGCATTGGTGTATGATTTGCCGTTCATGCAACTATTCTCCATTTGCCTGGGTGCTGTGAAGTTAGCCACCTCTGTTTTTAGGAGCCCAAAGTTAGCTCTGGAGAAGTTTTTCATGGTGATTAGCATTGTGGGGGAGGGACGTGGATTTCCTTTATTATTCAGAGAAACTGCAACACTCACAATTCCCTACAATACCAGTGTGACAGTACCTGTACAGGTTATAATGGTATGTATTTCTCAGCACAGTGTTCGTATCTGATGTACCTGTGGGGGCAATGTTTGTTAGCACTACCTGACTGTTGCCACACAAGGTTCCAGATTACACATTAGTATTATGCACATACATCTCACTCTGTTACTGTACACACTCTGGTCACAGCTTGACATCATGGGAGTGTAGATAGGACATACTTGAAATATTACTCTCCTAACAGTTTTGGGGGTTGCTACAGTGACAGGTGTTTTCTCATAGATGTTCGACAATCACTTGTATTCCCTGTTTGCTGGCTAAACATCTGGGATCATCCCACAGACTTGCCAGGGGGAGAGGCAGCAGATATGGGCCCATATACTGAACATTCTGGCCTCATCTGTACAGTTGTGGGGTATGTTTCTGTATGCGGCCTTATTCCACTCCCAGGATTCAGACCATGGCTGTGTCTGCTACAACTTAAACACTGTCCATCACAGTTGTGCCTGCTATATAGATATTTCTGTATATCTCCTATCTGCTTTCTGTCTTATTAATCCCTGCGCTTTTGTATTCTGACCTTGTAATAAAACACTGTTATACAGATTTCCTAGACAGTTATATGATGTAGGACAGTGTGGGTAACAGTAGTGTCTAATACCTCATTATTCAGAGCAACTGCATATCATTCTTGTATTTCTGGGCACAGTGTTGGTATCTGACAGACCTGTGGAAGGAATGTTTATTAGCACTACATGAATGTTCCCACACACAGTACCTGATTCCACATTACTATTATGCACATACATCTCACTCTATTATTGTATGCACTCTGAACACAGCTTGACAAATTGGGTTGTAAATGGGACATATATGGCTTCTTAGTCACATAAGGTACTGGGGAGTTGCTAGTATGCCAGCTTTGTTCTCATAGCTGTGTGTCAATCAGTTGTATTTCCTGTTTGCTGCCTATATGTCTGGGATCATCCCACTGATTTCCCAGGGGAACAGGTTGATAGGCAACAGATATGGGCCACTTTAATAGACATTCTGGACATATCTGCACAGTTGTGGGGTATGATTCTGTATTCGGACTACTACCACTGGCAGGATTCGTACCATGGTTGTGTGTGGTAAAAAAAATACAGTTCACATCTCAGTTGCATGTGCTATTCATTTTTTGTTGTCTGCATTTTCTCTGTTTACTGTCTGTGTGTCTCTCAGTTGTACTAAAAGGCCTCTGGGGATTACACCTGTCATATACAGGCATTCCTACACATTCAATTTATGGTGCATGATGTAGGTAACAGTGCTTAATACAACAGTACTATTACATGATTGCAAATCTACATTACTGTATGATACCAGGATATACACATGCAGTCCAGCAGTTAGACCTGTTTTGTCAGGCTATTACACTTTTATTGACATAGGTTCATAGGTTGATAGGTAGGTACTAGGCTATCAGCCCTAGGGCCCATACAAGCCAAGCTAAAAAATGTACCCTGGCTTTCGCCACCAAGAAAATTATTTTCCTGTGCCCCTGTCGAGCAGAGCCACAGAAGTGATCCCCGGGATGAATTTCCCATTTCCCATCCAATCATCAAGATTTTTCTTGAAGAGTGCTAATGAGGAGCTCTGTTTGACATAGATAGGTAGTCTGTTCCAGAGTGTGGGTAGTCTCTGGGACAGGAATCTATCCCTCCAGCATGTTCTGTTTATTGTGGTGACAAGGGTGAGGTCCCTAGAGCATGTAGCTCGGAGGGATTGGGATTTCTTTAAGTGGAGCATGTCCAACAGCTGTGGGTTTGACATAGCTTTGTATGTTAGGCAGAGATCGCCCCTCAGTAGGCGATATGCGATGGAGTAAAGCTGCAGTTTTTTGAGACGGTCTGCATAGGGCATCTGTTTGAGGCCAGTAATCCTCTTTGTGAGGTATTTCTGTGGTCTTTCCAGTTGTTGTAGATGTCTTGTGAGGTAAATACCAAAAGGGGCATTGTACTCTATAATGGGTCTAATGAGTGATGAGTAGAGGGGAACAATGACCTCTTTTTTCTGGATGAGAATCCTTTTGTGATGAGATGAGCCATGTAGAAGGATTTCCTGACCACTGTGGCGATGTGATTATCAAAGGAGAGACTACTGTCCACCTGTGTCCCAAGGTCTCTTATCACATTTTTGGCATTAAGTAGACTACCAGCTATGTGGTAGTTCATGGGTACAGAGTTTTTACCAAAGGGGATGACAATACACTTTTTGGCATTGAGCTTCAGGCCATGGCTTTGACACCAGGTATCTGTCTCAGTGAGGCCCTTTTGTAGTTTGTCCTCATCGTTGGGAGTTTCGATTATAGCTCCTAGTTTGCAGTCATCTGCAAACTTTGTTAGCCAAAGACCTTCTGTGTTGGCCTGCACTTCAGAGAAGTAGATACCAAACAGGAGAGGACCCAGGACTGAACCCTCTGGTACTCCACTTGCCACTGGTCTGATGTCGGATTTGGAATCCGCTACTTTCACAGTGTGGGTTCTGTCCGTGAGCCAGTTGGCAACCCATCTTGTGACATAGGGATTTATACCTAGTTTAGTGAGCTTATCTATAATTCCAGAGTGGGAATGGTGTCGAAAGCCTTGGCGAGATCTAGATAAGTTGTGTGAAACATTTTACCCTCATCTATGGCTTTGGTGACTGCTTCAAAGAAGTCACTCAGGTTTAGGAGACATGATCTGCCTTTTACAAATCCAAACTGAGTAGGGTCCAGAGTTTGGAGATTACCAATGTCTTTGTTTATGAGTTCCACAATGATACAACCAATATGAAACTCTTCCTGCCATACTGTCTAGTGTATGCAGTACTTGCCTTGAACAATACAGGTCTTATACAGGCAATTGATTTACTACTCCTTTTATTTTTATTTCATATGACAGTAAATGCATGAGTATTACTGACCTGTCTCGCATCACAACCTCGCCAGGTGACTGATGTGGGCCTCCTGGTTCGCGGTCCACTCCATTGCAGCTGTGGGGGATATAAGAGGAATATTTAGCCATACCTATCATACTGCGGAGGTGGTGCTGCGGTAGCATTGTCACCTCACAGTTAGACGTTGCCCGTTCGATTCTCAGTTAGAGAGTCTTCTGTGTGGTGACATGTGTGAATGGGTGTTCCTTCATTGAAGGTTGTGCGTTAGGCTCGGCAAGCCAGCACATAAAACTCTACTAGCAATCATTAGCGGACCGGAGTTTCGTGTGGCGACCCCTAACTGGGAAAACCCAAAAGACACAAACATTTAGCCATACCTATCCATGATATACCTGAACTGGCAATTATTTATTTATTTTTTTTATTTATTTAACATTTTGTTAACCAGGAAAGTCCAACTAGGTTCCACAGATCCTGTTTTCAGTGGGGTCCCGGGGAGAAATGCTCCAGAAGCATGTCTTTAGAATGTGGGAGGAAACCAGAGTACCCGGAGGAAACCCATGTGAATGCAGGGAGAACATGCAAACTCCACACAGAAGGCACCCCAGCCGAGAATCGAACTGGAGAACCTCTTGCTGTGAGGCGACAGCATTAACCGCTGCACTACTGCGCCACCCATTACACACATACTGGGGTGATGCTTACACACAGCTGGAACATCCCCTGCCACTCTAGCCTCTTGGAGCCACTACTCCAAGAGGTCTCCCTTACGCCGCTTCAGGTCAGCATAAGTGGTGCCTGACCTGCTCACCAGTTCGGGCTACACCAGTGACACTGGTGAGGTTGCGGGTGAGATGATCCCGGGCATCCGCCTTAAATTGGGAGCCCTGGTACTGGCCCTGCAGCAGTCTCTGATCATGGTCTTTGACAAGGAGTCCTGTCATAACCTTGGATTCCTGTATGCACCACTACTGCGCCTGAAAGTGCCTGCAAGGGGAAGCTACAACCAGTTATGAGATGTATTCCTGCCTCTTGGGTTTAAGTAGGGCCAATTTCCTGCACTTTTCTGTGATTGGCCGGTTTTGAAAAGGCTAAGCTATGGGCAAACCTGCTTAACTATGGTTGGCATTGTTTAAAGGGGTATACACAATTAGTTAGCTGGTCTACACATTGCTTACACCTCCTATGCTGGCCTGTGCAATGGTTAGCATTGCTTACATTAGACTTTGCATTATACTTCCTTTTTGACATTAATTTCTTATTCATTACATCTTATATATCTGTCTGGTATCCATGATTAATGTGTATGTAAACTCTATGGGGTCCTTGTGTTTTATTGGGGACTTCAACACTCTATTACAGTTACACCTCACTTCTGGGTTTACTGCTGTACTCCAGCTCACAAATTTATGTTATTTAGTGGGTTATGAAACATATGACTGTATACTGATTCCTTTCACAGGTTCAGTTTGGTTTTACTATGGTGAGGACTTGTTTGCTGATACCTCATTCTTTGTACTTCTGTAATGGCTTGGTGGTTAACTACTGTGACTATGGTTATAGGGTCCTGGGTTTGAGACCTGTATGTCTGTTTATTTTGTTGATGGGCAGAACAAGGGTCATTGGTACAGAGTGATTAAGGCACTTTTGAGCAGTTGTAAGCAGGTTTGTGCGATGGTAAGCATTGCTAACCTGCTGTTACATCTGCTTACAGAAAGTTAGCTTTAGAACTGCTTAACCAGTGTAGGCATTGCTTACCTCCACACAAACGTGCTTAAGCCCACTTACTAGTGCTTAAATATGCTTACTACTGCTTATTTATGCTTAAACTTGCTTACTAGTGCCTTATTCATTATGACACTGACACCTCACATGTGCATTTACTGCAGTACTCCAGTTCATGAAAATAAGTTGTTTAGTGGGTTATGCAACATAAATATTACTCATAACGTGCTTTGCCATGGAAAATGGAATCTGCTGCAGTGGGACTTGAACCGGGAATGCCTGCTCGTACGGTAAATTCTCTGTCCACTACAATATTGCTATGCTGCTTTATTTGCATATATCTTCCTTGTTATCCTCTTCAGCCATTTAAGCTGCATTAACCGTAGCTAAGCGATGGGCACACCCAGCCACCTACAGTTAGCTTTAATCGGAATTTAAAAAAAAAAGGGTTTCTTCATTTTATTTATGTACACTATTGCTGTTGTACATGAGGGGGACTGTTGGTGGGGATAGGCGGTCATCTATGAGCGGTCCCACTCATTTCATACCCCTTTCTGCTGTTCTTCATTGCGGAGGCATGTATATTCTGAGAGCTCTGCTCTCAGACATGCCCCCTGCACTCTTACACGCTCAGTGTAAGCCTAGGAGTTCAGGCAGAGCACCTCATTACTATGCATGGTGCGCTGCCATCCTGCTCCTTAATTGCTGCCTCTGTGCAGGACTAAGCTAGTCCTGCATGGAGGAATAGTAAATCTGGGGGATGGAGTACCTGAGGCAGTGAGGGCTGTTAACGGTCAGCTGTTTAATTGTCATTAGTTTGTATAGTTTTCTGGGGTGCTTTAAAGATCTAAAGACATAAAGCCAGCTCTGTTTTTGGCATAAGCCAATAAGCTAGTGGAATGTTTTATGCAAAGTGTAAACAAATCTATAAGAAATGCAAACTCTAGAGGGAAATTCCCTATTTCTCAGAAAGCCTGCAGACATCCTTTCACATTATTCTTGCTATTAGTCCAGCCTATTTGCTGTTTGAATGCAACTTCTGAAATAAGATGCATGCGTAATTAGGCCCAGAGACAGAAATGATAAAGGATTATGTAGGAGAGACTACAGGAGGAAGAAGTACAAAGTAAGAAATTACACCAACACAAAGAAAAAAGCCTAGAAATTGTCTTTTTTAGAAACTTAACTGTGTTTGTTAGATGTAGAAAATGAATGACAATAAAGTAGAAAAACAGTTAACTAAGCTATAGAAATACAGACAAAACAGCTAAATAGCCAATAGCAATTGAAAAAAAAACATTGGCCTTTATATATGGCACATTTTAAGTGATTTCTCACTTAACAAGCACTTCATCAGACAAAATGATACAGCTTTCCTCAAGCTACCTATAATAAAAAGACATGTATCATCCGTCAGCTAATTAATGCCTTAAAGGCCTAGATTTTATACTAATATTTTCTTATTATAACAATTATTCTTAGAGCAGGCTCTTGGCCATCATTCAGTTGTATTTGCAAAAGTAACTTTCACCATATTCCAAAACATTACTGCAATTACACCACTTGGATTCTCTAAAATCACTTCTAAAACCTGAAATATAAAGTCATTCCATATTACAGATTGTTTAAGCATCATTCATGTTTGTTTATTAACACTATATCATAGGTTCATAGGATCATAGGTGTGTACTAGGCTAACAACCACAAAGTTTTTTTAAGCCTAGCCATGCATCCCAAATCTCTGACGTTCTGATACCCTAGATAAGTGTAAGCAGGGGCTTGGGAGATGAAACATATTCTAACAGTGGCATGGAAGGTGAACCATTTACACCCTGCCAGTGTCCCTCAGAGACATGCGTGCCAAACCAGGGATGAATTTCCTATTCCCAATCCAATTGTCCAAGTTACACTTGAATTGGATTAGAGAGGAACTCTGCTTCACATGAGTAGGGAACCTGTTCGAGAAAATCTAGACATCAATCCTCATATGTTCTGTCAATAAATCTGCAGATAGTTTTGCTTAATAAAAGGCTTTAGTATTTTGACACACAGCTATATATATCACATGAGTGATGTTGCAGTCAACATAGCATTTATTATTTTCCATCCTCTTGTTGACGGGTTGCTTAAAATAGCTGACTTTGTTTACAATTACATCAAAAGTTACTTTGGATATATTTTTACATTTTCTGAACACCATTGGTCTAGTCTCTGATGTCTGTGTTCTTACCTTATTTATATAGGCTGAGACTGAAATTGGTTATTTGTGATCAGTGCTCTACCCCAGTTAACACATTTAACATAAAATAAAATAAAAATAAAATACATTCTTTGACCATGCACTGGCCATAAGGGGCACAAATCCACTCTGTTCTTCCTTGCCTAGCTCAGGCTCACTTCACTGCCCTATCCAAAATTCCCAATTCTCACTCACCCCCACTACAACTACATTTATACTTTCTAAGTCCACTCACTCCATACCTATGACCAATCATACACATTACAGCCACCCTGTTTGCTTTTCCCCCTTATAGTTATCTATATTGTATCACTATACCTCTCTATATTATATCACTATACCACTCTATATTATATCACTATACCACTCTATATTGTATAATTATACCGCTCTATATTATATCACTATACTGCTCTATATTGTATAACTATACCGTTCTATATTGTATAACTATACCGCTCTATATTGTATCACTATACCGCTCTATATTATATCATTATACCACTCTATATTATATCACTATACCGCTCTATATTATATCACTATACCACTCTATATTATATCACTATACCACTCTATATTATATCACTATACCGCTCTATATTGTATCACTATACCACTCTATATTATATCACTATACCACTCTATATTATATCACTATACCGCTCTATATTGTATCACTATACTGCTCTATATTGTATCACTGTGCCACTCTATATTGTATCACTATACCACTCTATATTATATCACTATACCGCTCTATATTATATAACTATACCGCTCTGTATTATATCACTATACCGCTCTATATTATATCACTATACCTCTCTATATTATATCACTATACTGCTCTATATTGTATCGCTATATCGCTCTATATTATATCACTATACCTCTCTATATTATATCACTATACTGCTCTATATTGTATCACTATACCGCTCTATATTGTATAACTATACTGCTCTATATTATATAATTTTACCGCTCTATATTATATCACTATACCGCTCTATATTATATCACTATACAGCTCTATATTATATCACTATACTGTTCTATATTCTATAACTATACCGCTCTATATTATATCACTATACCGCTCTATATTGTATAACTATACCGCTCTATATTGTATCACTATACTGTTCTATATTGTATAACTATACCGCTCTATATTATATCACTATACCGCTCTATATTGTATCACTATACCGCTCTATATTGTATCACTATACTGCTCTATATTATATCACTATACCGCTCTATATTATATCACTATACCGCTCTATATTGTATCACTATACCGCTCTATATTATATCACTATACCGCTCTATACTGTGTCACTATACCACTCTATATTGTATCACTATACCACTCTATATTATATCACTATACCGCTCTATAATGTATCACTATACTGCTCTATACTGTATTACTATACCGCTCTATATTATATCACTATACCTCTCTATATTATATCATTATACCGCTCTATATTATATCACTATACTGCTCTATATTATATCACTATACCGCTCTATATTGTATAACTATGCTGCTCTATATTGTATCACTATACTGCTCTTTTGGTTCTTCCTTCCTCACTCTGCTTTTTCTCCTCCACGTACCATTCCATCCACCCACCTCAGTTTGAACAGTAATACCTTAATTTATTCTACTGATCACCCCTTATTAAATTCTTCAGACCTACTTTTCACTCCTCTAACTACATCATGCTTCCTTTTCACTTACTATCTTTATTTCTACTATCCATTCTTACCCATGCCACATCTTATCACACTCCATTGTTACCCGACCACACTGTCACCTCCAGATCAGTGCATCATAATTCTAAATCATCACCCTTTGACCCTGTTATAGCACCCAGCCTATACTCTATCACATCCCATGCTTTCTTTAATTACAAATACATCAAAGAAGAACCATCACTACACACAGATAATTTAAAGGAGAAAACTAAATATATACAATTATTTTAGGACACATACCTATCATCTAAGCTTGCTGTTGATGGTGATATACATCCTAATCCTGGACCATCTTTCCACACTTGCAACCCTACTGCCTCAGCTACCCCTGCTACTCCTCTTCTGCTCATCTAATGTAACTGTCTAATTTTGGTGAACTTAAATCTTAGAAGCATCTACAATAAACTATCACAGTTATATACCTATATAGATTCATACACCTCTGACATAATAATAGCCACAAAAGCCTGGCTAAAACCAAATACTAAAAACCATAAAAATCTCCCCCAGGCTACAACACCATTATAAGACTGTTCTCTGTTGCATACCGCTTTCTCAGAGGCGATCTCTGTCTAACGTACAGAGCCATATCCAACCCAGAATTGTTGAACATGCCCCATCTTAAGAAAACCAAATCTACTTGAGCTACACGCTCTAGGGATATAAACCTCAACACAACAATGAATAGAACATACTGGAGGGATAGATTCCCTTCGCAGAGACCTCCCTTACTATGGAACAGGGTCCCGATCTACATAAGACAGAGTCCCTCACTATCACACTTCAAGAGGAACCTTGATGAGTGGATGAGTAACAGAAAGTTCACACCGGGGATCACACCAACAGCAGTACTAGATAGGGGCCAAGGGTACTAGCTGCTAGTACAAGGGTCTAGGGA